>NC_091170.1:586841-624794 GCF_040958095.1 Procambarus clarkii | reverse complement strand
AGTTTTACCTTTATATATATAATATTTATATATATATATATATTATATAAAAAGTTTGTGAGGAAGACCTCTGGTGCCAATGTGGGGACCCATAGCATAGGAGAAGAAAATAAAAAGTATTCAGAGGAGACCTTGTGGTCACTCACTAAACACTAATATTATCTTCTACCACCCCCATTCTTTTGTATGTACACATATATTTGCTTTATTTGAACTTTGTTACAAAGAGGGAGTTACATATAGGTTACAAAGATGGTTATCATATATATATTATTTATATATATATATTATTTATATATATATATATTATTTATATATATATATTATTTATATATATATATATTATTTATATATAAATATATTATTTATATATAAATATATTATTTATATATAAATATATATATATATAATATATATACTATTACACTACATTCTTATGTATTACACTAATATATATATATATATATATATATATATATTATATAAATTATTTATATATATATTATATATATAATTATATAGGTCATATGTTTTTGTATTTTTGCTGATTTGTTAGTAAATAATAAAAGAAATATAAATTATTTGATTTTTTTACCCTTAAATTGGTTTTAATATTTAAATTGAAAACACTAATATAATATAAAAAATTTATTATTTAAAATATTTAAAATATTTAAATATATTTAAAAATAAATATTTTTTATTTTCAAGAAATTTAACTTTAAACACAAAGATGTGAAAAGGGTTCAGATAAGGCTCAAACCTTTCACAAGAGATTCATATTGGTGTATGAATGGATTATGAATGACTCATGTTAGGAGTGTAAGTTGCCACAACATCTCAAATTAGTGTTAGATACATATGTCTTGGTTATAAGTTTTGGAAACCTATTTAAGTCCACACACAATATCGTATCTGATACGATAAAACAAACGTTTCCAATACTTTCAAATACTTTCCAGATATGTTGTGGCAACCTAAAATTGTTTGCTGGGTAGGGAGAACGAATCTGTTCGTGTTTGGCAGTAAAGTTGAATTAAAACGATCAGAAACAAACCTAATAAATAGTGATTTTGCTAATGGTCAAACAGATTTGACTGGTGCCCTACAAACTATTGTACATGAGGTTTACCAATGTAAGGAAAGGTATATCAAAGTGTTTCTTATTACTGACGGCCATCATAATACAACATTGATTCAGCCAAGTCATGTTATTGACAAAATGAATGAGGTTGAGAATAAGATTTGTGAGGTTTTTGTGTTAGGTGTGGGATGTGACTTTCCCGTTCAGTATAGTCTGGATATAAGGTCGCGTTTGCACAATGGTAGTACCAATATGCCTTCATTTTTCTGGGCGAAAACGTCAGATGAATTAGAGGAAGAGATGAAGAAAATTGGTGGATACATATCTGATGGAACTTCACCGATCCTGAAGTTGTCAGTGAAAGGTTTCTTACTGCCAGGGGGTATAGCCAAGGACAAATTCTACCTGAATGAGTGGGTATATTTTCCCTGTGAACAAGAACAAGTGAAACAACTTAGATTAATATATGGTAATAATGGATGTCACATTTCACCCCAGTTTCGTCGTATATCATTATTTGAGTTGAATGAAGTATTTCGACAATGGAATTCGGTTATTATTCAAATTAATAATAAGAAAGAACAAGTTCCTTCAGATGTATTACCTTTAATGGAAAGAATTTTGAAATCAATTCAAGCTAGTGAGGAACTCAGTAGTAGATCTATTCGAGATCGGTTAGAACAAAAAGAATTTAAAAAATATGAATTAGAGTTAAGATCCTTGCTTAATAAAATAAGAGTAATATTAACCACTGAAAAATTCCAAAATGAAAAAGATCTGGCTGAAACTATTCTGAGTACAACAGTAAGAGGTGGAAAATATGAAACTAAATGTCTTCAGATGAAAGGTCATTCAGATGAAGATTATAGAAATGATTGTAAAATGTTTATGGAGATTTATGAAGAACAAAAAAAGTTGATAATGCGCATTAAAAATGATCCAGATGATTATTGTCAAGTAACAATGACCTCCACTATATCTGACTTGCAAGATCGAGATTTCCCCACGATGTTGAATAGTAATAATAAATATGAGTTTTTATAACTGTTTACGATCTCTGGCATTCCCGTATATACTCCACATAGTAACTCTGTAACAATCAATCCATGGTCATATAGTGTTAGAAGTATACTGAAATGGCCATATACTATCATGAGCCAGGTTGCCATAGAAAAGAGCAAAGTAGTGGAGTTGGTATCTGATAATAACTTTAATGCCATAATCCCGATCTTTTCTCAAGATGCTTCCCAAATTATGGCCCCATTAATGGGTACAAGACTCTATGCGATGTGTGCGACTTATGCAATCACAAAAAATCCATACATTATTGATTTTGACATTCACATGGCAGCTTTAGGAGTGACCTGGATGAGGATTCTGTTTGAAAACCCAACTCAGCCTAGGCCTGAGTTTGTGCGATTGCGTATTGCACACATAGAAGCAACAGCAACATCGGGGTATCTCCACCGACCAAGTTTTAAGAAATATTGGCAAGTGCTTATCAATGACACGGCCCAAGCACTCATGACAGAGAGTTTTGAAAGAAATTTGGGGGAAAAACCCATAAAATGTGAGTCACTAATTAAACCTATGTTTA
The DNA here is from genome assembly GCF_040958095.1 of Procambarus clarkii. Lineage (NCBI taxonomy): Eukaryota > Metazoa > Arthropoda > Malacostraca > Decapoda > Cambaridae > Procambarus > Procambarus clarkii. The sequence continues at coordinate 622,113 of NC_091170.1, read as the reverse complement.
TACTTTACTTACATCAACGAAGTGATGAGACTCCTCTAGAGGATAAAGTTGTTATCAAAGTTGTGAGGATGATTCTCTTAGAATACATTGGTCGTTGCCTTTCTAAATATAAGAAACAGGAAAAGAATTCCACACCTTTCACTGATTTCTTTGCCAAAACACTTGTTGATGAAAAGCTTAAAGAAGAATGGGTGAAGAACTACATTGCGACCTCAGAAAACCTAACCCTTAAGGATTTTTATACCTTAGAAGAGGTTGAGAAGACAGCCAGAAAACATTTTAAAGACGAGGACATGCAAAATATTAAGGAAAAGTTAATTGAACAGATCCCCATAGCTGTGGATATGAAAAAGGTAGAGAAGCTACGGGATGTTTTTCTGGCTGGAGATATATCTTGGTTTTCATTGCGAATTTTTGCTAAAGAAGTTGGTCTAAAGGAAGAGGTTATTGACAATATGTTTAATGAACACAACGTGTTTATTTATACTGCACATGCCCTACAGTATAGAGACTCTCGTGAACGGCTAACTTCAAATGTTAGTGATAACGTCCAAGCTTTAGTGACTCAGCGGGTTCACCAGGAGAATTGTCTCAATATTTACAAGGAGTTTGAAAATATAATTGTTCAACATAAAAAGGATTTGTGGTTGCAGGAATATTTATCAACACACAGAGAAATTGTGCGCCCCATGACAAGGTCACAAATCCTAATAGAGGCTTCTGGACGAGGAGTTCAGGTAACAAATGATACTTTTGAAGAAGTGTATAAGAAATACCGACCAAATGTAGGGCTGTTGGGTAATGCTTGTCAATGTCGAAATTGTCCTTTTTACCTGATACCCAGTAAAAGGTATAATCAACACTTACATTTAGCACGTCATTATTCTTCAAATTATCCTCATCATTTACACTCGGCAGCCTATTTTTGCAGGCATGAAGACATAGCAGATGCTATCTTCTACCAAGAGTCTATTAGTAAGTCTCAATTAGATAATGCTTTCATTGAGGACCTTACATTTTTACTAAATATATATCAAGAAATGGCCCCCGACTGATGATTAATTATTTAATAATTCATCCAGGGCCACCCGATGTGGGTGGGCCAACTCAATTGTTATTATTGCTGTGACCACATCTGTTGATTTTCCCCTACCTAAGCTTTATTAATTAAACTTGGCTCGTAGTAGTATCTATCATTCATGCCCTATTGTACTCACTACACAATTTTATGATATTAAATTGGGTGGTACTGTTTTTTTTATAATATAATTATTGTATTTATGTATGTAGTTAGAAAAATATATTTATTGGAATGGTTGATTTCCTTTATTTTCCCAGAGCATCTTCACACAAATTTTATAGCATATTAACACAAACAAGGTTAAATCTGGCACACACACACACACACACACTCAGCTTTCAGCCTCTGATTCTGCTATTGAGTTCAATAGGTTCTTCTCTTCCATTGGTTCATCCCTTGCTAATGATATTCCATCTTCCAGTACTGACATTAAGGACTATCTTACAGGGAACTATCCCCAGTCTCTGTACCTAAAGCCTATTAGATCAGCCCAAGTCAGTTGAACTCCAAACCTTTCCAGATATTCTAAAAAAAGCGAGAGTAACACCTATTCCCCTTAACATTGACAAAACTTTCCCATTAGTTTTAAGCTGTAGTCATTAATGTTTTTCCTGCCCGAAACGCTTTGCGTAATAGTGGCTTTAGGCATTGTATGTACTAGCTCTATCTATAAAGCCAACAAACTTTGTAAATCTCTTTATGTATGTACCTTACCTAAATAAAGATTGTACCACGCCCTGCCCTGGTGACTCTCTATTACTCCCTTATCTATCCATATCTCAACTATGGTATTTGTGCTTGGGGCTCTACTACCCAAAATCACTTACGTCCTCTAATTACTCAAGCTGCTATTAGGACAATATCCAATTCTGGCCCCAGACATCACTCGGTACCCCTACTCAAATCCCTGAATATGTTAGACATTAAGTCACTGCACATTCTCTGTTTTTTCAACAATGTTCCCCCAAATAAAAATTATTATTATTATTATTATTATTATTATTATTATAAACACTTTAATAATAGTGGATATTCTATTTTCTAGTTCACTCTCTTGTTGGTTGGTGGCATCTTCTGTGTTAACATCTTACGCTCGTTCTTGAGGTACTAGTTCACTCTCTTGTTGGTTGGTGGAAAATTCATTCTTCTGTGTTAACATCTTATTCTCGTTCTTGAGGTAAATCAACTCTTTCTTTTTCTTCCTCCCTTATATATTCTATTTTCTAGTTCACTCTCTTGTTGGTTGGTGGAAACTTCTGGTAGATAACAACATTCTTCTGTGTTAACATCTTATTCTCATTCTTGAGGTAAATCAACTCTTTCTTTTTCTTCTTCAAGTGTGTTTCCATTCTTTTCAATTTTTTAATCAACTCAGCTTGTCTCTGCCTAGGGTTAATCTGGGAAAGCATCTTCGTACAACTTTTTCTTTGGAAGGGCAGCAAAGCGTGTGTGGTGGGCTGGCTGGATGGCCGTCCGTTAGTGGATGTAGTGAGAGTGGCCACGGATATTTATATATGTGGCTCAGCTAACACAGTGCTTCCGGCAACCAGCTATTAGTCAGAACCGGGACTTTTATGTGGTACTTATTACTATCTAGCTTATCTAGGCAATTCACAAACACACCGAAAACAACATATGTCCCATACAGTCCTGCCCTTTCGATAACCTACACTGAATACACTGAATAATAATTACCAAGGCAAAATTTAAACAAATAAAAACATGCACACTTTTATTTAATGAAAATTACAGTGGAATTAATATGGAATGAAACATGTCAACCCTTTGTGACCATTGAAAAAAAAAAAAAATCCTTATTCTTGCATCTTTCATATTGTTAAGCTAAACAATGTCCCAGGTTCTTTCCTAAGTCATGCATTTGAAAATAATTTAGTTTTATTATCTTCTTAGCATGAAATGTTTTAGGATTGTTGTTATGGTAGTTTACATATATTATGTGTTTCTTCATACCCTAAAAAGATCAGAATATTTGCTATGATATATGAATCTTGATGATTCACCCTTGTTTGCTTCATTACGTGTTTGTTAAAATTCCTAACCTCCCATTGAATCCAGTTATATTTATTTTTAACAAGAGAATTTAGAATTGTTACGCCTACATCCATTCCATTTATGTTTCTCCTACATTGCCAATGTATTTTCTCGGGCCAAACCATACTGAGCAACAGTGCTTGCAGTTTGTATTCGACTTCACGTTCAGCCATATATTGGCACATTCGTTCCTTATCCCTATGATTACTATTAATGTAATCTTTATATTCTGTCGTATATAGCTCTTGACTAGCCGATATGAACATAAGAGTAAGGCGGTTTATTTCATTCAACAGACAAGCACAAGTTGAACTACTCTCACCTTCTAAATGAAAATTACACTGTAGATTATTATTGCTTTTTTTATTTGTGGTATAGAAGGTAATACTCTTTGTGGAATCCTGGTATCCATTAATCAAATTTTGGGCGAGTAAATGACAAAGATTTGTAATACTATGTAAAACTGGTGGAAATGTATAAATATTACCCCGACGGTATAATACATTTCGATATTCATTAAAAGATTTATTTATTGTTATTTTGTCTCTAAATGTGTGGATGTTCTTATTTCGGATATCGAAGACTGCCAGATTTTGTAAAACAGGTAATTGGAATAAGATTTGATTATTTCCATAGACCCAGACATATTTTATATCATATTCTGACACCAGAGTTTCTAGACATTCGCTTAAGTTATTTAATTCTTCTTGATTTTGGTTTAATTCTTCATCTGTTATTTCATCTTTGTTCGTTTTTGTATTTATATCTAGATACCTATTAATACATTTGAAAGGGAAATGAAAGACCGATTTATCTACATAACAATAACCATTAGCCATATTTACTACTGAAGCAGAGGCTTCGTATAGGATATATCGTTTATGGACATATCCATTCGATTCAGAAAAAGTTTGTATATAATTAAAAGCTAATAAAAAACAATTTTCCATTATTATTAAACCTCTATTTTTTTAAAGAAACAAATGTATATAAGTATAGTTTAATATTATCAGATGATATAGTTTAGTTTATTGTTCATAGCTTTATTTATAATAACAATACCTGCTGGTCTAATTGTAAAACTTATTGTTAATCAATGCTTTTTGGGGTTCAAACCAGCATATGTTTGATATTCTGTTAAAATAATTTTTTTTTATGAATTTATTATAAACTAAAAAACAATAGGGAAAAAAGAAAAAAGTAGCAATGGGGTTAATAAGAATTTTAGTTGCTATAATCCTAATTATAGTCGTTATAATAATTATTTATTTACGCGGAAAACGTATCAATGTCAGTAAGGCTATCAGACATGATCCGATTCATGAAACAACATTACAATCCACCATCAGTCCAACAATAACAAAATTATCTGAAACATTACAAACCACCATCAGTCCAACAACAACAACAACAACGTCCTCTGAAGTACTTCAAGAAACAACATTACCATCCACCATCAGTTCAACAACAACAACAACAACAGAGTCATCTGAAGAATCTAATATAATCATCTCAAAGTTGGAATCATTATTCTCCCCGTTTATCAGAGATATAAATACCTATAAAGGTCTCGTAATTATTCCTAAACCACCAATTTCGTATAATCCTAAGAATAGAATCGAAAGTGAGAATACAATCATTAAGCCTTTTAATAGCTTCCTTTTAAATTACAATAAAATCCACAGATATTTAGATAATAATATTGTCTCAAATAACACAAATTATGTATGGCAAAATTCTGATTACAACAAGGGATATTATACCAAAAATCCAATTATTTTAATATTTCCTTGGAATATTAATGATTTGAAACCTAATGTTTATACAGATCAAAGTGAAATACAAGATGTTAAATTACAAAACCATATAAATGCAGTACGGACCAAATCACATAATAAAAGAAAAAAATTCGACATGGACAAATTGTGGATATCATGTACGCATGCGGCAAGTCAAGATATATTTATTCAGGGATTCTCTAAGTATGATTTTCCAATTAAAGAAAATTCATTACCACCATTTGTGGTAATGAAACTTGAACTTCAAGATGGTAATAATGAGGTGGAATGTAAAATGGTGGCTAAGAACATTAATTCCTCAGAAACCTTTGCTAGCATTAAATTTAATATCAATGTGGAAATCTCGGAAGAAGAACAAGAAACAGGAGGAAGATCAGGACTCCTCCCTGATATAGTTTCCGATTATGAGTCCAGAAACGTAATATTCGAGAGAATGTAAAATTATGGTATCCTGTATTCAATGCAAGAAATAATTATTTTGAATGCTGAAAAATCAACATTGAATGTCCTATTGAAAATAATGTGCGTTTCATTTCATTTCAATAAGATAGAATTAACATTGGACTTCAAAATAGGTATTTTTTTCTCACCCCATAAAAAATGAGTGAAATTGTTAAAACAATCTTGAGTATGGTACATTTCCCTGAGGATGGGACCTCAGGTTTAAGAGAACGTATAAATATAAAAACTTATTTAAACAATGTTTCTGCTAAAGATGATGATGAAACAAGAACAATCATATTACTAAATAAATTGTTTCATTTATTTGATCTATCTGATCGATACATAAAATTAATAACTAAAACATATCCTCTTATTAAAAGTCAATATCAACAAAAGGAAACCATAGCTTTATTAAATAAACAATATGATGAGTGTAATATGGAAAAAAAATTCCTAGAGACTGTGATAGCAGAAAAAGAACGCGAAATACTCGATTTAAATAAACAAGTTGACAAGTTTACAACTGAAATAGAAAAACAAAAAAATATAATAAACAATTTAGAAATTGAAACCATTAATTATGAAGAATTGAAAACCCAAATATTTAATTTAGATCAATTAAATGAATGTGAAGATAAAATTGAGGAAAAAGACAAACAAATAAAAGAATTAGATAATAGAAATATAGAAAAAGATAAACAACTAACTGAAAAAGACAAACAAATAACAGAATTAGATTATCAAATTAAACAGTTAAATATTCTAATTAATTCAAATAATACTGAAATAAAATCTAAAAACGTTGAACTCAATCAAAACCTACAACTATGTACCACACAATTATCTGAACAAAAACAAGAAATAAATAGAATAAATGAAGAATTAACTCAAAGTTATAGACATATTAATGAAAAACATCAACTAGAAGAAACTTACAAAAATGAACTTAAGAAATGTAACTACGAAAAACATGAACTAGAAAAAACCTATATGAAACAACTTGAGGAACAAAAACAAGCCCATCAACAGCAATATAAGGAGTTATTATCACTCAAAACAAAAGAACTTGAGAAACATCAACAAGCAGAAGAAACTTATAAACAACTTCAGGACCAAATGCTAAATATATATAATGAATTATTGGCGAATATAAACACAATAAATAATTCTAATAATACATTATTTAATAATTTTTTACAAAAATCTATATTATCAAATGATGATATAACTGAATGTTTTTCAAATATATTGTTTATAAATAATAGTTATTCAAGTGAAAAAAATAAACTAATTGAAGAAATAATAATAAAGATTATTGATCATTTTAATACAGAACACAAGAATTATATTCAACAAGAACACACAAATAGAATGGCTAAGTTAAATGACATTATTAACAATAGTAATTATAATAATAATAATGATCTACAACCGGAAAATATAGCAAATATATTATTTACTAACGAGGAAGAAAGAGGGTTATTTAATCATATACTAAATAGTTTCAAAACTAATATTACTGATGAAATAGTAGAAAAACACAAAAAAGAATTAATGCCTTATGTTGATTTAAATGTTGTTTTAAAGCGTCAGTTACAAGAACCAAATTATTTGGCTAAAATGTTAGTAGATGAACTTGCATCTATGGATTTAGTTAAAGAAAAGATAATAGAACAACTTGCGGATTTATACAAATATACAAAAGAAACAAATTATGAAGTTATAAAGGTATATACTTTTATTACAATTATATATACAATTTATCAGAACCAACTTAAAAAAGATTTTAGCATACGAAATATAAAACACTTTTATGTAATTATCTTGCAAGTGATTCACAAATCATATGGTGATACTTCTAAAATATTAGCCATTCAACAAATACAGGAATCAGAAAATTCGATATTAAAACAAACAAATAAAGAAATGAATTCTAAAATGTTAGTCATGGCTTCTGAATTAAAAGAATCGAAAATACATTTGTCGATGATTAATACAATTGACGTTTCTTCTGACTATGATGAAACTCTAGTAGAAAAGTTCACTTCTATTATCAGAACTATTATTAATGAACTCGATGCTTACCTATCAGAGAAGTGCCGAAAAAAATATTTGTTATTAGCATTCGATCAGATTAAAGTAAAAGAAATATTTTGTAGGAATAGTGTTGCCAAAAATGAAATGAAACAATTATTCTATTCTCTTTCGAATCATATTTCTAAATTTATATTCTGCGCCCAGTTCTATAAAAATCTTGTTACGGTAATAAACGATAAAATTCTTATGCCTTCTATTCAATTAAACCTATATTTTTCACAAAACATATATGACATCGATACTATGAAAACAGCTTTATTAAACTCTCAAAATATAAAGAAAGCTATTAAAACCCCTTCTGTTTTTCCCATTATATATAATATTAAGGGTTTAACATTGATTGGAGAAAAAATTAACATTAACGACGATGAAATTTACAAAAACCAAATAGTGTCTATTGATAACAAGGATAACAATTTAAAATTACTTACATTATTGAACAGTGATGATATTGAACAAGAAAAGAAATGGTTTATTGAAACACAAATAATAAAGAAGTATTTAAATGTAATCGGCGATGAAATCATTTTAAAAACAATTTCCTCTCAGAAAGTTTCATCACAGGAAACAACAAAAACATCAAAAACATATAAAACAATAGATTCGGGGACAAAACAAAAAGATGCCAAACAACGATCAAAATTAAATACCCAAGACAGACGAAAAAATGAAATATTGACTCTGAAAAAGAATCAAAGAGGAAAACAGTTCATGAATAGGAGAGGAACAGATGGAAAGCAATTGGAAGAGGAAGTTGATATTAATCCAATAAATGACACCAGTTCATCAGTTGAAGGTAAAGAATGAGGATATTAAACCAATAAATGACACTAGTTCAATAGTGCTAGAAGAAAAGAAGGAGGTTGAAAAGGAAATAGAAGAGGATGTAATAATGCTAGACGAAAAGAAGGATGATAAAAAGGACTTTTTTTTGGGGGGGGGGATAATAATAAAACAATTAAAAAAAGGAGTAGCAGGTCGGGGAGTAGGCAAATTAACTCAACTCCAAAAAAAGAGGGAAAGAGAATAGAAAGATTTTAAGAAAACATTCAGCCTTTGATTATATACTACTTATCCATTAAATTATGTGTTTATGATCTAACAAAATAATCAGAATTAGAATTTAGTAATCGGCCTATATTAATAAAAATATAGAAAATATTAATGAAAATAACTTGTATTGATTCAGCAACCTATGGTGGAGGGAGGGGGATGGGATAGTGGTATAAAAGGAGAATTTCTGCCTATTTAAGAGTCACAAACCCTTGCTCTCTCTCCAGCTCCAATGTCAGGTGTACAGTCTACTGAAATTAAGCAGTTTATCATTCAGTAGGGTAGTGGCGGGCGTCATTACAGTTTAACTATTGATCCATATGCAGTCATCTAGTCCATCATAACAACAAGCTTCAATAATCAATTCCTTACCAGTTCAGTTTATGAATCAAATCATAAAAAAACCACACACTCGTATTTCTTATTGTTATAGTGCCTATATTAACTACTTATGTGTGCAATGATCAGGTACAGCCGAAGCTGAAGGAACAAGTCAGAATATACCACTTCCTAAGCCATTTGGAAACATATAAAGAGAGTATAGTGTAAAACGATTGACTTGTAATTATTTGTCTCTTTCAGGTAAATTAACATTTAGAGATTGATTTTTTATTCATTATACTACAGTAAAATACAATTATAATAGTAATTTTAATTTATTGTTATTCGTTCTTTTCTCCCTCTATCCTCCCCCACCCCTTGTTTCCGAACTGATGAAGGGTTTCGAGATAACTACTAACTCTTCTGGGGAAGCAAAAGAACAAGCTGAAAGAGGTCAAGCTGCATCTGTCTTACTTGAGCAAATGTCTTGTTTGGTTGAATCAACGGTAAAAGCAAGGTCATCTTCTTCATCTTCTTCCTCATTATCGTCTTTATCGTCGTCCTCATCGTCGTCCTTATCATCGTCCTCAGACACATTCGAAAGTGACCGGTTGATTGACAAACTAAAGGGCTTGGTACTAAATAAGGCCATAAAGAGAAAGATGAAGAAGAAAGAAAAGGCACTAAGGAAGCTTGATTCTAGAAAAATCAAATGGCCATGGTCTTCAGATGGAGATGATGACACCAAGTCAGGGGAGGAATGGGAGAAGCAGGAGAATGTGGAGGAACGTGTCTTCGGTCAGGAAACAACAACAGGCACAGGTATGTATTTGTAATTAACTTTACTAATAAGAGGATTAATTTCAGTTGTACGTTATTTATTTTTTTGTGATTAATTTTTTTTTTTTTTTAATCTGTGAATTCCTATGCTCTGTTAAAATTTATTCGGTAGAGAATATGTTAATGTCTTTGTTATTTGCTACTACACAGCTCCGCAACTTCCCAAAAAGAGATGTCGAAGTGACAGACACTAAATGGAAGATAGAAGCCATCATGGATAAAATCACACAGACTGGAGAAAAAAATGAGGAATGCCTGTATAGCAGAACCTTGAAACCGGTTTCTGAATGTTGTTGGCTGCATTGTGGTGGCTTATTTCCCCAAGAAAATACTTTTACAAAATAAGCATGAATGGACAGTTCAATCAGAAAATAGTAGTTGTTAGTCACTCTAAATAAATAATTGGGGTAAAAAAAGGTAAAAGAATGAGATACTGAATATATTATAATATTTCCACAAATTAATTTATTTTATTATCCTACCCCAACCCAAATTTTTCAAAAAGGCTCCCAGGCCCCAACCTTTTTCTAGTATTTGGGCATTTTTAATTCAAATTCACTTTTTTACGTAACTTCTTCAACCCAGCAGCCAAAAGCACCGGTGTCGAGCAATAGTGGGATCGCATCCGTGAGTGGGCATCCCGTAGCAGTCATACTCCCCAATTTCATTAACTTTCTGTCGCCCACAAGTTAAGGTAAAGAAGCTGCGCTGAAAAAAAATTGAAACAATGCTTATTGATGTTACAGAGAGAACATCAATACACCTCAATCCAAAGAATATTGATTAGAAAAAACGATGAACACCACCAACCTCAAGCAGAAGAATACTGATTTAATAAAAAAAATTTGGACCGTTGAAGGTTGAAGTCAACATTTTTAAAAGTGATATTTTAGATAAAGTGTTGAAAACCTTGTGATCAAACTCGTGGCGGCGAAGTCCACCTAGTAATGTAATAGCTGGTTGCCCGGAGCAGTACTGTGTCAGTTGAGCCATATATATAAATATTCGTTGCCGCCGACCACTCTCACTCTTATATTACATCCACTGATGGCCAGCTTCGCTGCTCTTCCAAAGAAAAAGTTGTCCGAGATGCTCTCTCCTCAGATGAACCCCAGGATGGAGAAAGATACGCTGAAAAAAAACTTGAAACTATGCTGGGAAGAGGAAGAGGAGACACTAATATTGAATATAGAGAAAGAGTTGTTACAAATAATCCACGACATCAAGCTGAACAACACCAACCTCAAGCAGAATAATATCGACATCATCAAGCAGAATGAGACAATACTTTTGAAGACAGACCAAGAGTTGTTACAATTAATCAGCAAAATAATCACCAACATCAAGCAGAACAACACCGACATCAATCAGAACAACACACTATTGAAGATGATAGAGCAAGAGTTATTAAAAATAATCACTTACCTGAAGCAGAACTACACCGACCTCAAGCAGGAGATTGATGATTTAAAAAATGAAATTAAAGAGTTGGAAGGCTGAAACAACCCGCCTTTCTTTTGAGGAATTGATATGTGCAACCACTTGGAAGTCATATTAATTTATGATGGGACCAAAGAGCCAATGTTATTCAAAACTTCCGCACAGTGACTAACGTGGGTACATCACCGACCTGAAGAAGAAGAATACAAACCTCTGGCAGGAGATTGCTGATTTAAAAAAAAAAAAACTTTCGAACAGTTGAAGGCTGCCTCATTTCATTTTTAATTCCACTGTAATTTTCACTAAATAAAAGTGTGTATGAATTATAAAATATATTGCTTTATTTTTTTTAATTTTGCCTTTATTATTCTAGTGTACATAGGTAGGGGAATGGGGCACCTTTTAATTTCACTGTAATTTTTCACTAAATAAAAAGTGAGCCCAGAATGGGAACAGATGTAGTATAATTAAAAAGTAAGATGATAATGTCAGTATGGCTGGCACTAGTTCCGGTGAGTGTCAGTACAAGTTGTCATATGTCGGTATTGTGAGGACTGTCTATATACGTGAAGGTGGGTTTGGAGTTATCCCACGCTGGGCTGGATGCCCATTCATCTTTAAAAATTCGTATGTACAAAGTAGTGGGTAATTTTTCTTCATATTTAAAAAAACTACGGATAGTTAATTGGATGAGGGTATACTCACACACAACATATTTGTGTTTTTTCAGGTGGTAACTTAAGTTGTTATCACACCCATTAAACAAAACCAATCCATCATCTTGAAATACTACTTTAATATGGTCTATTTCAATTTTTTCCTGTGATGAGGCCTTCGACATCAAAATCACTTGATAGGTATTTTCAAGCTTGACTCCATTGTTTTGTCTCATGAATAATTCATATTTTATTCCCCACTTTAGTAGTATTTCTTCAAGTTTTATTAACATAATCTTTACAGATTCAATTTCCCATATTTCATTGGGGTTAGTAGGGTTGAGTTCAGTCTTTACAGATTCAGCTTCCCATATTTCGTTGGGGTTCATTGCTTTGCCTGTAGGGTTGGGTTCACTCAGAGTCTTATCATTTTCAAAATTTGCTGTTGTCTCGTTAATATCAGTCATAATGGTGATCTATTTCAAATCTGTGAATGTAAAAAAAAAAAAAAAAAAATAAATATGTTAAGGCATATGTAACTTAACTGATCAATCAACATTTTTATCTAAGATAGTATAAGGTGATGCAGGACAAATAATTAGAGTAAGACCAAACAAGACCCTACCTTACCCAAACTAAGTCAATATAATTATATTATATTATTATCAAAGTGGACTCACTAGATACAGCACAGGACTAGGGTTGTAACTGACAGTTGAATTCTTTTATATCTATCTTTTCAATCCTGACTTGAGGAGTAGGAGGATGAGGAGGAGGAGGAAGAGGAGGAGGGGGAGGGGTGAGTTAAATCGCCTTCAAGTATATAAAAGCGTTATGCCCAGTATTATTACCTCAGTGTTAAGTGGTCTGATGCAGCATGCATATATCCATAGTGATAACTATTTAATATTATTTAATTGTTGACATATACAACAACTATGGATTCACCACTTTCTATAAATATGTTAATGATGACCCTTGATAACATATACCAAAACAAGATGAAAGAAAAACTTCCAGATACATTTGGAGCATCATTTCAGAAGATGATTTGCTATGCTGAAAACAGTTTAAAGTCTTCGGAATTGTAAGTATCATTATTATAATATGTTAATAATATATATCATATATATATTTTTATAATATCCATACCCCAATAAATTATTACTTCTTATTTTTTTTTTCTTTTGTTTGTAGGTATGAAAATCTTTTAAAAACATTGAAAGAAAAAAAGAAGATAAAAAGAATAAGTGCAAATGTCCCACATGGAATCCTATCCCCTGAAGACGACCCTGCTATTCTTCATGATATAAAGGTCAACTGCTATGGCCCTGATGACACAATCTACAACAATGATCCTGAAGTTCGAAAAAATGTTCCTCGTGGTGTAACACTCTTGGAGTTTAAGGGACAGTTTGATTTAGTGATCTTTGCCAATAAAAAATTTACTGGTGGTATTGGTGATGAGGATGATAAACAACCGGAAACAAATGATCTATGGAAACAATATTGCTTAGAAGATCTCAGTACTACTACTTCTAAAGTAGTTTGTATGACTAAAGTGAATGGTGAATCAGCTCATTTCAGTGGCAGATACATTAATGGTAAATTTTTTTTAATTACTGGGAGTAAAAGTGTTCATATGTTAATTGGAGAAAGGGAAGACATTGAGCGGTATGATGGAGAACGTTTATTTATTTATTTATTTATTTATGCATATACAAGAATGTACATAAGGAATGTGAGGATACAATTAGGTAATTACAGTCTTGTAAAGCCACTAGCACGCGCAGCGTTTCGGGCAGGTCCTTAATCTAAGAAAATTTTAAGGAGGTAAATACTTGCAAAATTTATAGACAAAAAAATGATAACAGATTACATGGAATGAAAAAAAAAAAAGATGAGAGAAAATTATAGGTACAGTATATTAAAGCACATAGGTAGCTATGATTGATTGCAATGACAGCTTAAAATGGTAGTTGACAACAAATTGGTAGGCACAATACAGCAGAAACAATATAAGATTGATTGCAATGACAGCTTGAATGGTAGTTGACAAAAATTGGTAGTCACAATACAGCATATGGCTAGCACATAAAAGAAGACAGCAATGAACACAATGATAAGATTGTTTGATATTACATAAAAATTAGGAGATTGGGTACCACTAGGTACAGAGCAAATTTAAAGCTCAGTGTAGGAAACTAAATAGATGAAGTTAGGTACTTTTTGGTTTTGCTTTTAAATAAGGCAAAAGTTTTACAGTTTTTCAATTCACTAGGGAGTGAGTTCCATAGACTAGGTCCCTTAATTTGCATAGAGTGTTTACACAGATTAAGTTTGACCCTGGGGATATCAAAAAGATATTTATTTCTGGTGTGGTGATAATGGGTCCTATTACATCTGTCCAGGGAGAGTTTCAGAGCATGATTTGCATTTAAGAACAGGGTTTTGTAAATGTAGTTGACACAAGAGAATGTGTGGAGGGAGTTAATATTTAGCAAGTTTAGAGATTTAAACAAGGGAGCTGAGTGTTGTCTGAAAGCAGAGTTAGTTATTATTCTGATAGCAGATTTTTGCTGTGTGATGATGGGCTTAAGGTGGTTTGCAGTGGTAGACCCCCATGCACAGATACCATAATTAAGATAGGGGTAGATTAGTGCATAATATAGTGAGAGGAGAGCAGAGTTAGGAACATAATATCTGATTTTGGAGAGTATACCAACTGTCTTAGAGACTTTCTTAGTTATGTGTTGAATGTGGGTGCTGAAATTGAGTCTCTTGTCTAGGAATAGGCCAAGAAACTTGCCATCATTTTTATTACTGATGTTAATGTTGTCTATCTGTAGCTGAATTGCATTTGATGATTTGCTTCCAAATAAGATGTAGTAAGTCTTTTCGATGTTTAATGTTAGTTTGTTCGTTGACATCCATAAGTGGACTTTTTTTAATTCATTATTCACAACATTATTTAGTGTATGTGGGTTGAGGTTTGAGTAGATAAGGGTAGTATCGTCAGCAAACAATATAGGTTTGAGAATATTAGAGACATTAGGCAGATCGTTTATATATATAAGAAATAGAAGAGGTCCTAAGATGCTGCCCTGTGGCACTCCAACGGTAATTGGTAGAGTGGAAGAAGTTGTATCATTGATGGTTACATATTGGTGTCTGTCACTAAGATAGGATCGGATGTAGTCAAGGGCAAGGCCTCGGATTCCATAATGCTGGAGTTTAAATAAGAGGTAGTTGTGATTAACAGTATCAAAGGCTTTTCTTAGGTCAATGAAGAGTCCAATCGGAAACTCATTTTTGTCAAGGGCTGAGTAGATAATGTCAAGGAGACTAATGATTGCATCATTGGTACTCTTTTGGGACCGGAAGCCAAACTGGCAGGGGCTGAGTATGTCGAATTTTACGAGGTAGGAATAGAGCTGTTTGTAAATAATTTTTTCAAATATTTTTGATAGAATGGGTAGATTTGATATTGGTCTATAATTGTTTATGTCCGCCGGATTGCCTCCTTTATGGACTGGCGTTACTCTTGCTTTTTTGAGGATATCAGGGAAGGTGTGATACTCTATAGATTTGTTGAACAGTAGTGCTATGGGTGGGGCAAGGGCATGGGAGGCTCTCTTGTACACAATGGACGGAATTTCACTGGTGTTCCCTGCCTTGGTTTTTAGAGAGTGTATGATGGACACAACATCTGCCGGGCTGATTGGTGAAAGGAGAAGAGAGTTTGGATAGCTGCCTGAGAGATATGTGTTAATATGTGTCTGAGTCTGTGGGATTTTACTGGCAAGATTAGCACCAACCGATGAAAAGAAACTATTAAATTCATTTGCCATTTCTAAATCAGTTGACGGTATATCCCCATCCTTGTAGAGTTTTATTTGGTTATGTGAGTGTTGTTTAGTTCCTAGGATACTAGAGATAGTTTTCCAAGTGTTTTTCATGTTACCTTTTGCTTCATTGAATCTATTCACATAATATGCAAGTTTTGCCTTTCTTATGATACTGGTAAGCATTGATGAGTACCTTTTAGCTACTTCCCTTGAAACTAGGCCAATCCTAACTTTCTTTTCATATTCATGTTTCTTGTTGATTGAGTTGAGAATGCCATTTGTGAGCCATGGATTGTTTAATCTTTTGTCAGTTATTTGCTTTGTAAGAAGGGGACAATGAAGGTTGTAGAGGCTTAGAGTTTTGGAGAGGAAGAGGTTAGCTAATGAATTTATATCATGGGTATTATTGAATTCAGAATCCCAGTTAATATTGTGAAGTGCCTCTGTAAGATTGTCTAAAGCTGATTCACTGTGTAGCCTAAATGAAAATTTCTTGCTTTTTGGTGGTGTTATGTCCATGTTCGCTATGAGAAAGGTAGGATAGTGGTCAGTTGTTCTGTCGTAGATTATACCAGATACAAGGGGAGCTGTTATGTTTGTCCATATGTGGTCCAAGGTAGTGGCTGATGTTTGAGTGACTCGGGTAGGTTTGGTGATAGGTTTGGTTTGGTGACGTTATGTTGTTGCTAAAGTTGTGGCCAGATCACTGTGGGATACATTGAATAATATGGATATTATGAATCGACATTTGGTATATAGTATCTTACACTATACTAAATGTACAGCTGTGTGTGAGCTTCTTCAACCTGACAACCAACATATTGTTAACCTCAGTCACTTGGATAAGCATCAACTCAACGTTATCTGTTTTACTCCATTGTACAACGAATATGAAGAGACTAGCCTTCTTGCATTACCTCCACACTACACACTCAACCTGTTTACGGCATTAGGCTTTATATCTCCTGCCTATTCAATAATTGAAGCTAAAGATGTAGTGAAACACCAGAATAAGGTAGGCAAACAAAAAGTCTATTGTACAAGGAAGTGTCAATTTATATTGTCACATTTTTCAATACAATTTCTTTTATGAAACTATATTATTAAATTATTTTTACAGGTGCGAAGTGATCTTTACAAAGAAGGTGAAGTTTTTTATTTTTTAAATGAGAATGAAGAAACAATTGGAATGATAAAAGTAAAAACAAGATGGTATGTAATACTTAGAGCCTTGAGGGAAAAAGCAGTTTATTGTTTTTTATCCAAGAAAAAAAACAAGCAAAATTGGAGTTTAGAGAATAATATTCACTTAACTCAATTACGACTAAATGAAATTCAGAAATGGCTCAAGTTCTCGATTTATATTTTACAAAGATGTAAGGTGAGTATGATGGGTAAAGCACCTACCTACTTTGTTTTCATAAAAAGACTCTCTTAAGAAATTAATTATTTGAAAAATTAGGTTGAAAAATAAGGGATTTATAACACTAATAAATAATTATCATTACTTTCAGGAAATGGGGAAAAGTTTTCTACAGTGGCTAAATGAAAAAGTAGAAAAAAAACATATTGCTGTGGAAGATATTAGGCCCCAATTTCCAACAATATGGAGCAGGTTTCTTTTTGAAAAAAATTTGACCGACAATTTTGAAGATGATGAAGAAGAAGAATTAGGTGGTTAGTAACTTTATTATACAGCTGAAGGCATTGGGAAGACAACCAACTCGAAGTCTATAGAGACAAATTACCGTCTTCATTACTGTCGAGAAGTGGACTAGGGACAATTAATTAAAATATGTTTTCTAGTAACACCTGTGGTAGGGATGACATCTTTTAGACTGGAATTTGTATTGATTTACACATGATATATAAAGTGTTCATCAATAAAAATAAGTACGTAGTTAGGTAGTAGTATTTTTTTTATCTGGGACGTGAATTTTTTTTTATTTGTTTTTTTTTGGGGGGGGGGGGTGCCCAGGTTGAGTGTAAAAAATGTAGTAAAATTTCCACAATTAAAATTTCTATTTTTATCATAGAATTTCCACTTAGTTCCCTATATTTTTCTTACCATTATTTCAGCTTTTTACTAGGATCTGGTAAAGGATTTCAGCTGATAAACTCTATAGTTCCAATTTTAAGTCTATGAGTCAACAGGAAGAGGAGGAGGAGGAGGAGGAGGAGGAGGGGGGAGGGAGATTGTGTATTATATAAAGAGAGAGAGAGAGAGATGCCTCTCTCAGTCACTAACTAGTCAGTCTAATACAACACTCACATTTTGTTTTCATAGCAATGAGAGAAGAAAAAAATCGTTTGGAGACTTTTAAGGACTGTAACTTCAGTGTAAACAGTCATGTACTTGCAAAGGCGGGTTTCTATTATACTCATAAAGCAAATCTTTTAGAATGTTCAATGTGCCATTTTCAAATTGATGCCACGAACGTAAACAAAGATGAAAATAGAATCATTGCTTTACATAAGAAAGAGAAACCAGAATGCACATTTAATCAGAACGTGAGAAGATCTATTTCTAAGAAGTTTGATTCATATGACAGTTTATGGTTTGAAAAGGAACGTTTGGATACCTACATAGATTGGCCACTTGAATGGTTAGAACCATCTGACTTGGCTCGTGATGGCTTTTACTATCTTCGAACAAATGACCACGTTGCTTGTGTCTTTTGTCGAGGCATTCTTGGTTCCTGGGAAAGAGGAGACACTCCCAGAGGCGAACATCAGTTTCACTTTCCCCATTGTCAATTCATTCGAAACCAACCAGTGGGAAATTTTCCACTGATATTTAATGAAAAATTCGAGGGTTATTCCGTTCCACTGAGAAATAGTAAAAATTCGTCCTATAGACAAGGAATAGATGTCTGTGGTCTAAGTCCTATGACAGACAATGGAGTTCACCAACATACCATTGCCAAGCGAAAAGACTACTTAACACTTGAAAGTCGCCTAGCAAGCTTTAACAATTGGCCTGAACGTGTAACACAGAAACCAACTGAATTGTCAGAAGCTGGATTCTTCTATTGTGGTTTAAGTGATCATGTGCGCTGTTATCATTGTGGGAATGGACTTCGAAACTGGGAAACTGATGATATACCTTGGGATGAACATGCTCGCTGGTACCCAGAGTGTACCTTCCTCTTCTTGATGAAAGGAAAAGAATTCATTGATCAGGTATGTCAGCTAAGTAACTTGAAATGAAGGTTGACTATTATTATTGTAATCTTTATAAAAGCCATTTGTAACATTAACTTTTTTTTCAGGTTCAAGGGGAAAGGCCACCTTATGAGACAAACCCTTCAATAACCCATATCAATGAAGATCAACACAAACTTATTAAGGAACTAGACATAACTAAGCACCTTATTTCAATGGGTTTCCAGGAAGATTATGTGATGACAACGTATCATAATCAACTCAAAGAGAAGGGGTTACCTTTCTTTGACATTGAGTCATTTATTGAAGCAGTCTTACAGTACATGGAAAACGAAGTTAGAAAATGTCTAGTAAATAAATTGGCATTGGCTGAAGTTGATGTTGTCCCAAGCCCAGCCATATCTGATAGAAATGAGTTGGCTTCTGACACAAACCAACAAGTAGAATCATCTACAACTTTAATGGAATTGGCAATGACTGAAGTTGATGTTGTCCCAAGCCAACCAATGTCTGATGGAACTGAGTTGGCTTCTGACCAAAACCAACAAGTAGAATCATCTACAACTTTAATGGAATTGGCATTGGCTGAAGTTGATGTTGTCCCAAGCCAACCAATGTCTGATGGAACTGAGTTGGCTTCTGACCAAAACCAACAAGTAGAATCATCTACAACTTTAATGGAATTGGCATTGGCTGAAGTTGATGTTGTCCCAAGCCAACCAATGTCTGATGGAACTGAGTTGGCTTCTGACCAAAACCAACAAGTAGAATCATCTACAACTTTAATACAGCCTATAGTAGATGAATTGGCATTGGCTGAAGTTGGTGTTGTCCCAAGCCAACCAATGTCTGATGGAACTGAAGTAGAATCTACAATAGTTGATGAATTGACATTGACTGAAGTTGATGTTGTCCCAAGCCCACCAATGTCTGGTGATTCTAACCCACAACCATTATTTGGTAGAATAACTGATCAAGTTGCCACTCTCCCAAAGTCAGAAGGTACAATTAGACACAGAGTGATTGAGTGTAAGATTTGTATGGAGAATGAGAGTGAGTTAATGTTTTTACCTTGTAATCACATATGCACTTGTTTCAAATGTGCAACAAACATATCCACATGTCCAATTTGCAGAGCTGAGATAAAATATACTATTAAAGCAATTATATCATAGTAAAGAATGTTTTAGATGTGTGATAATGATATGAGATGTGCTGGTGGCTGAAGGTGCTGAGGGAGACCATATTGAAAATACTTCATACCCAAGACTCTTCTAAGAAATTAGAAAACATCATTGTCAAGAAAGTTGTGTTGGATACAAAAATATGTCCACACCTACAGTAATAAGGATGATTTTAGACCATTTACATAACATAATGTATCCTATCTATCAACCCGGCTGGAAATATATGAATTTCAAATCTTATTATTCCTATAATAAATACCTTATAATTATTATTGACGAAATATTATTCCTCTCCCCAGATATAATCTCAGATGAGGAAAAGTTGTAGTTTAGTTATACCAATGTGTGTGTGTGTATCCTTTCAAAATACATATTTCTATTTTTTTTTTTGTCTTTAAGGTAGTATAAAAGTGTCACTAAGGTAGCCTGCAGCAGAACACAGTTTATAGATTAATTAGTGGTAGAGTCGCAATCCAAGCACACTACACTACATACTACCTCTTGATATAACTTTCTAGACAGTGAAAGTGAACAAACAAGCAGTACTATTCAATCTCTGGCGGAACTGAAGAAGCAAACAACCATTCCACAAACTAGTCAAGCCAATCAACCAACTTGTCTGTCAACTGATCTACAACCACCCAACCAATCTGTCCATCAACTGGTCTACAACCACTCTTTTTCTGTTGGAAGTTTCTTTCTAGGGAAGTGGATAACAATTGATCATATAAAATAAGAGAGCACATACTGTTTTTCATAATGGTTGCACCATATGAATTTGATGACATGCAATTGTCAAGGTCTTTAGTATGTGTCTCAGGCAGAACATCCACTTTCGCTGCTACAGTTCCAGTGGACCCATTGCCTCCGAAATTAGCAGGACCCAGAACACAACAGCAACTATTGCTGAATATTAATAAGCTGAAACATGAAAACCATATTATTCAACAAAATTTGTCAGTTTTGTATGAAATGTTTAAAGAACAGGAGAAACAAATTTCTATGTTGAGAAGGGGTATAAGGGAATGGAGCATCCAAAAAAGTTCCTGTTCCGAAACCACTATCTCCTCCTACTTACTCAACACACCCACCATCTCCTCCTCCTCTTCCAATTAATTCTCTCAATCCATCATCGTCCCCTACAATTTCTATGAGAATCAGGTAATTGTCACCTGATCGTAGAATTATATTAAATCAATAATTTAAAAAAAAATGAGTGAAATTGTTAAAATAATCTTGAATACTATAACATTCCCAGACAATGGTTCCTCGGGTTTGAGAGAACGTATATTCATAAAAACTCTTATTAACAATTTTGTTGTTGTGAATGATGATGATAAAAGAATAATTCTATTATTGAATAAAATGCTTCATTTGTTTACTATCTCTGATCGATATATTAAATTAATAACCGAAACATATCCTCTTAAGAGTCAGAATCAACAAAAACAAACAATAGCTCTTTTGAATAAAAAATGTAATGAATGTGAGAATGAAAAAAGTGAATTAGAAATTAAATGTGGAAATCAAGATGCCACAATAACAGATTTAAATACAAATGTGAGAGATTTAGAACTTACTATTGTGCAGCTTACAGAGAAATTAGGAGACCAAGAAAATAAAATAGAGAATTTAAAGAAGGAAAATTCAACTCTTCAAGATAATCAAATGAAGCTTAGAATCCAATACGATAATGAAAAGAAACAGTATGAAACAGAATATGCAATTATGTTACATGAGAAAGATAGACAATTTCAACATATCTCCGAAGACAAAGACAAACAAATAAAAGACTTAGCTGATGAAAAAGAAAAACTAACTGATTTAATAAATTCAAATAATACTAGTATAAGTCGTCAACAACAACAAGAATTAAATAGGAAAATAAATACAAATTTAATGTCTCTTAAGGAATACCAATTAAAATTAGCTGCATGTGAAAACGATATAAGGATCCAGAATATACAATTTCTGGAATGCCAACAAGCCTTCCAAAAATGCAACTATGATAAACAATCAGACCAAAAAGAATATAATAATTTATTAGTATCCCAAAACAATTATGTTCAAGAATGCCAACAAAAACTACTAGATTGTGAAAATTCTAAAAAAATAAAGTATGATGAATATAATACATTAGTAAAGAATATAAATGAAGCAAATAAATATAATATTGAAACATTAGAGCAACTTTATACAAAACCTACATTATCGAATAGCGATATAATTCATTGTTTTTCAAGCATATTTCCTTTAAATGATGATAATGAATCGAAAGCAACAGGAAAATCACAAATTGAAGCAATAATAAATAAGTTCATTCATCAGTTAAATACCGAACGTGATAACTACATTCACGAAGAACGTGAAAAGGACATTAGAGATAGGATTTCCCATTTAAATTATATTAATAATAATGATCTACGCCAAAATAATAATATTCTTAATATTTTTACTAACGAGGAAGAAAGAAATTTATTTAATCAAATATTAGAAAAATTTAAAACTAATATTATCGATGAAACAGTATATGAACACGAACGTCAAATAATACCTTATGTAAATGAAAATGATCATTTAAAACGTCAATTAGACGAACCTAATTATGTTGCTAAATTGTTAATAGACGCGGTGGCATCAATAGTTTTAGTTAAAGAAAATATAACCAAACGAATTGTTGACCTGGAAAAAGATCATAAAGGAACGAATGAGGAAGTTATAAAAGTTTATGCATTCGTTACTATTCTATATACATTATTCCAGAAGGAAATAAGGCAAGATTTGAATGCAAATAATGTACAACGCTTTTATTACATTATCTTGAACGTGATTCGTAAGTCCCCTTCTGATAATATTCATGAAATACTGGCTTTACAACAACAAAATGATTTACATGTTAAGACCTTACAAGAAGAAAATGAAACAATAACTTCTAACCTGTTGACCATTCAACAGACAAATGATAGTCTCCAGGATTCCAACAAACAAATGCTTTCAGAATTAAGTGAGACAAGAATGCATTTGTCGATGATTAACCATGATGAGACTTCGGTGGACCCCATAGAATATGAAGAAACTCAAATGAATAAATTCACATTAATCATCCAAGCTGTCACTACTCAGCTCGATGCTTACTTGGCCGGGACATGCAACAATAAGTATTTAAGATCAGCATTCGAAAAACTCTCAATGAGAAAAATGTTTTGCAAGAATGAAATGGCGAAATCTGAAATGATGCAATTATTTATTTCACTTTCAAATCATATCTTCCAATTTATATTCTGCGCCCAGTTCTATAAGAATCTTGTCACGGTAATAAACGATAATATTCTTCAGCGTTCCATTCAATTAAACCTTTATTTTTCAAGAGAAATGTATAACCACAAAGATATGCTATCTGAAATATTGAACATACCGATGATAAATGAAGCTATAGAAATAGCACCCGTTTTCCCAATTCTATACAATATTAGTAAATTAACACTGATAAATGGTACGTATTCTATAAGCAACTATGAGGATAATAATCAAATTGTGTCTATCGATAACGAAAAGAAGAATTTAAAATCGATTGCGTTATTACACGAGGCTAATATGGAAGCAGAAAAATCGTGGTTCCTTAAAAACCTAAAAGTTAAGTACAAAAGTGTATTGGGTGATGACAGCATTTTAAAAGCAATCGCTTCTCAGAAAGTTTCTTCGCCTGAAACTGTTGAGAAAACAACCACACAAAAAAGAGATAAAACGAACTTAAAAGACGCAAAACAAAGGACAAAAGATAAGACTCACGGCAGGCGACAAGTCGAGGCATTAACAGAGAAAAAGAATCTGAAGGATAGACATATAAACACTATAAGGGGAGGAATAGTTGAAAATAAATAAGAGGATGTCGATGGTAAGCAGTCAACTCATTAGAGAAAGGAATTTTGTAAATACCTCCCCCCCCCCCCTCAAAAAAAAAATAAAAAAATAAGAGACATCAGAGATTGGAAAAGGGGTTCAAGTTCATAGTAAGTGTGAGTTTGTAAAGATTTGCCACCATTCTCCAGTGTGTAATAAGCCAAATCAACTCGATGAGGATCTTTGGTGTTATGGCCAATTTTCACACAGGCATTACTAACCTTGTAATTAACCGAGATTTCAAATGACAAGGTATATTTTAATTGTTTTGGATTTCATCAGGTGTCTGATACTTTTGAGAAAAAATAATATCACATATTATATTTGTATGAGGAATAAGCTTACATTCTAATTCCATCTGAGGAAACAGCGTGAGTTCTTTCTGAAGAGAGCTTTTCGTACCACTTTTTTTTTTTCTTTGGAAGAGCAGCGAAGAGTGTGTGACTGGCCGTCAGTGGATGGCCGGCGGCCATGAATACTATATATATGGCTCAGCTGACACAGTGCTTAGTCAGAACTGGCCGTCAGTGGATGGCCGGCGCCCACGAATACTTATTTATGGCTCAGCTGACACAGTGCTTAGTCAGAACTGGGACTTTACGTTGTACTAGTCTAAGGAAGATCAGCAGGCAATTCCCAAAAAATAACGAAAACATTGTTGATATTTTCAAGCTTTATTTTATGTCATATCCTATATCAAAATGGCAATTGTATAAAATGATGATTCTTCAGTTATCACAAAAATATATTTATTATGAAAATGAACATGAGCTTCTGATCAATCACATCCATCATAAAGGTGAGCTTATATATGTCGATTACTTTAATGAAGTTATAGCCAGTGTAGTTTTGAAGATGGTATGGCGGCATTCAACTAAGCGACTCTCTAATTATTGAGTCACAACTGCAATATACAACAATGCTGAGTTGGGGATGATGGGGGGGGGGGGGGCTAGAAGGGCAAAAGATAAGCGAGTTATGGTAGGTGGCGACGGAAACACTGCAGTTAGTCTTATTCAACTCCTGCTAAGAGGTCCACACCTTCTGGCCAGGCTCCGCATCATATCGAAAGGTTATTATAGACGGCTCTCTCAGCTACAGAGATATTTAATATACTAATGTATGTGTGTATGTGTCTTATTCTTTTTCAAATATTTTTTTTTTTTTCTTTCACGGTAGTAACCTGTCCATCAACTGCTCAACCACCACCCAACCAACCTGTCCATCAACTGGTCAACAGCCACCCAACCAACCTGTCCATCAACTGGTCAACAGCCACCCAACCAACCTATCCATCAACTGGTCTACAACCACCCAACCAACCTATCCATCAACTGGTCTACAACCACCCTTTGTCTGTTGGAAGTTTCTTTCTAGGGAAGTGGATAACAATTGATCATATATAATAAGAGAGCGCACAGTGTTTTTCATAATGGTTGCACCATATGAATTTGACATGAAATTGCTAATAAGGTCTTTAGTACGTGTCCCAGGCAGTGGCTATAACAGAATAACTGATGGTTCGGTTTGTTTAGACTTAGGCAGAACATCTACTTTCGCTGCTAGAGTTAGAGTGGACCCATTGCCTCCGAAATTAGCAGGACCCAGAACACAACAGCAATTATCTAAAAGAAGCAACATTGGAGTAAATTCAACTGGAGCGGCAACTCCATCATCTTCCACAGTAGGTCAGACTGTTGTTGCAACAACTTCCCATGAACTCAGTGCAGAAAATGCCAGTAGAAGTGTAAGACCCGCCAGACTCAGAACACATGGACCTATCAGTATTTCCCAAGGAAGCGACATTGGAGTAAATTCAAATGGAGCAATAGGTCAAGAAAATGCTGGAAGTAGTACCAGACCCGCCAGACCCAGAACCTATGGACGTACCAGAATTTCCCAAGGAAACGAGATTGGAGTAAAGACTGTTTCAACTTCCCAAAAGCGTCCTTGTCCCCAAGACCCAAGTGAAGAAAATCAACCCATAACAACAATGAAGGAAATTCTTCTTGCAAGTAAAGGGTCCCGTATTTTAATCTTGACCCACCAACAGATTCATCAATTACTTGCCAATACGTTGACCACAGAAAAACTTGTGCTGGATATGAATAATCTGATCCAAGAAAACAAAGTTCTTAAACATAAAGTGTCACTTTATCAGGAAATCTTTAGAAACCAGGAGAAATTAATTTCTATTCTTAAGAAAATGGGAATAAAGGTTGCATAAATAATTATATGATTATTTAAGATGATTTTTGTTGAATTCATAACATGATAAACTCTGTCAATGTTTCTGAGGTCAATAGCATATGTTATCACAGAATACTTTATGCTGTGTCATATATATTACTTTGTAATGTGAATGTGGATTTGTGTGTATGGTTCTAGTTGAACCAATTTTCATTAATAGTATATAAAAAAAATATTAATATGCAGTATATATCTGGGCAAACTATTCCACATTTAATTGATATAAGCAATAAATTTTTTTATATTTTTCCCCCATCATCATATTCCTACCTTTTAATCAAGATATGAAAAATATTATGGCTTGTGTGAGTATTTTAGTTCAAAAATTATTTAGTGAAGCTAATGTAAATCAAGCAAATATATATGTAATAGATAATAATGATAATAATAATAATAATAATAATAATAATAATAATTATAAACCTCTGCCAATAAATATATTTAATATAAATTCATATGTGGAGGTAGGTTTACTAAGAAAAAATAAAGAATCAACCAAATTAAAAATACATTTTTTAACTACTAGTGATGAAATAAAAGCTATTTATCTATTCAGTAAAAAAAAAAATATTTTATGTTGATATATAGAAGAAAAGACACAAGGAATAATCAGTATAAAAGATGCTGTGTATAGACAATGATTTAAAATACGAGCAAGAGCGATTAGAAACATTTATTAATTGGCCTGTAAGTAACCCAAAGCCCAAAGAGTTGGTAACTAATGGCTTCTTCTATCTGAAAAAAGGAATAGAATGCGCTTGTGCATTTTGTTATGTCTATGTAAATTCTTGGGATGATATTTTAAATGATGACGATTATTTCAATGAAGATATAATACTCATTTTAAATAACAACACTATTAAACTTAGTGAATTTCATAGGAGAATAAGCCCTAAATGTCCATTTTTGAAGGGCGAACCAGTAGGTAATATTCCTATTGAATTTTCATCTTATCTCATAGAACCCAAGTATATTAAGTATAATAAAGATTTGGAATTTGAATTAGATCAAAAAAACAAATTACCCAAGGGGATACTCTCGCATAAAACTCCACATCATGAAAAATATAGTGAGGTTAGAGTTCGCTTGTCTAGTTTCAAAGACTCGTGGCCACTTTCAATAAAACATCCCAGCCCAAAAGAGTTAGCCCAAGCTGGGTTTTTTTTTATAAAAAACCACCTCGTGGAGATGAAGTAATCTGTTTCTATTGCAATATGCATTTTCGAAATTGGAAAGAAGGTCATGATCCATGGATAGAACATGGGCGTTGGTCAACACAATGTTATTATATATTGATCATGAAAGGGCCTGATTTTATTAAAAATATACGTTCATCTACAATCACTAAATATCCCCCCAAAATATTTTCTAATGATATAATTATGCAAATGATGAACAAATTAGATATTTTAGTAACTTTATCTAAAAGTTACAAACGCGATATTATTAAAAGAGTATTTAAAGATGTAGTAATACTCTCTGGACGATCATTTAAATCATATGATCAAGCTATAGCTTTTATAACAAGATATTTATATTATAACCAAAAAAAATTTAAAAGGATTAAAATCATAGAAGAAAATAATCAAAACGAAAAAGATGAAGTTGGAAATATATGTTTAACCTCAATGAATAATGACACAGTAACATTAACCAGGACTTATAATGAGCCTAATACAACTACTTATTGTATATCTGATCCCAAATGTGATCAGATATTGAGCTTTACTATAAAGAATTTAGGACGTCAACAACTCACAGTTTCATCCGATTGTCAACATGATAAGAATTTAATTAATACACGCTGTAATATCTGCCAAGATAAAGAACGTTGTGTTCTCATTTTACCCTGTCAACATTTTTGTGTCTGTGAATTGTGTCTTTTACAACTTAGTAACTGTCCAATATGTCGCAATTTAATTAGTCACGTAACTAAAGTATATTTTTCTTAATCTGAAATAATTTAGAGTAAAGGAGTTATTAAAAATTGAAATTAAAAATATATATCTCTTTGATTTATAAAACAACAAATGAAATAGGTTTAACTAATTATATCTTTCGTTTTACTTAAAAAAAAAATCGCCTAATGCTGTAATGATGGTATTGTGGTAATTGATAATTCTCCAATCTGAACTATTCATTAAATTCATGGTGACGTCCACCTAAACTAAAGTTCCCGTTCAAAATAATAAGGTTGCGACATAGCTAGCTGGTTGCCTAGAGCAGATGCAACACTGTGTCAGGTGAACAAGAGAATATGAAATTTACGAACAATGGCTGGCTTGTGCCAAACACAGCCAAAAATATGGATCCATTTATTTAGAAATGATTATAAAGTATTTTTTTTCTTAGAATAATAGCGATTTTTTTTTTTTTTTTTTTTTGACCTAAAATCTTCAACTGTTTATGAAAATATTTCTAACTGGGGAAAAGGATAAAATTTTGGGGATACTGAAACCGAATGTTGGAATGTAGCTACTTTGTATAAAGAGATGGATACCTTCATAACAAAAATACATTTCAGTTTTTATAATTTGATTTATTAAATACAATTTTGTACAAATTTATTATAAAATTTTTTAGCTATCAGATATTCACGGAAGCTACATGTGACTGATTGGCAAGTAATCGGCCCAGTATTATAGATACCATTTAGCAATCCTTGTTCAGTTGTCACAGTCCCAATAATCACATCCATATGAGAACGTTTAATTAGAAGCTGTCGTCCAGCAAGATGATTATCATGTAATATTACTGGATGACCAAACATGTAATCACCTTTTTCATTATGAGATAAAACATTCATTCTGATGAGAGCGTCATATGTGTGCACTGGATCTCTCAAGTAAGACAAACAGGCGTTTACATAAGTATTTTGGGTTAAAGGAACCATGGATACTTTTTCCCAATACCTATCTAAATTGAAGAGGTTATAAATCATTTTATCTCCTTTACCATGGACATTAATAAGCATGTCCACTATTTTCTTCACTTTGTCTGTAATTATTTCTCTGAAGAATTTCTCATTATGGATACATTTTTTCTTGACAATTTTTTGTTGTTGTTTTTTTTTGGATGATACCATGACTATTATGATTGCCTTGGAACTTCCTGCCTCCTCTTATACAAAAGTATAATTGACATAAATCTATATCAGATTCCTTAAATATATATGTGTGGTGAAAATAAAATTTAATTATCTTCTTTTAGCAACTGATGTGATAAAAATCTTTTCATCAATAACATTATAATATAGATTGTATATTATTTTAAATTTTGAATTATATCCTAGTTAATAGATGAATAATTGGTGTTCAGGGAGAAAAGTAATCTGTAATCCCCAACTCATTATGATATAATTCAAATTGGGGAAAAGGATATAATTTATAGTTTTATCTTATAAGATAAAGGTATATTATCATCTCAGAGGATTAGTTATAGTTTGCATTCTGTAATTGTATAATTTTTGTAGTGATGCTGAAATAGACTGTTGAAAATCTAAGAGTTGTGGAAGATTTAAAATCAGTAGTTAACAAGAGTAATAATATACACGATTTTTAGGATCTGGACCAGTGAACATGGATGGTAGTGTGAAGTAAGTGTGACTGAAGTTTATTAGGGGGTACTTCGTTCTTAATGTTGATCATGTACTCTGGGTCACCTGATCTAAAAAAAATAATAAATATTATGGCTGATAAGACAAGCTGAATAAGTCAACCTAAGCTTAGTTTAATATAAAACTCGACCAAAAAGATAGTGGAAAGTGTTCTTCACAACCAGACGCCCTGGAGTCTGGCTGAGGTAACCTCGCTGTATATAAGATGGCGCGTGTCGCCGTCGTCGCCACCACAGTGTTCAAAACCACAGCAGTATAACCAACATCCTACAAGAAAACTCATTCTCATACAGCTACAGAACCAGCTATTTGAGAGAATTAATTATCTGCAGTAGAATAATAAGAATATACTGCTCATACACGTTTGACAGGGCCGGCGCCTGCTACTCTGACAGCATCTCGTACTGGGTTTTGTATATGTACAGAAGAGTATGGAAGGGGAAGTATTCAAGATAATAGTCTTGTGTCTACTAGTTTCCACGAGAGTTGAGGCTGACACAATGGTCGGTCCCGAGAAGATCAAGGTCAAGGTCAAGGGGGACACTGCCGATTACATCCAGATGTCTGCTAATAATAACCTCATTGTTGCACATCAGAACCAACAAGCAGCTGCAGGTAAGATCAGTCATCCATATATACACACATACTCCAATTGAAAGTTTATTTAAAGTCAATAGTTATGACAAGATTCTTAGACACATTAAGTAAGATAACACAAATCAAGTGGTAATTTCTATATAAGAGACACAAAATATTAACCTTACTTATGCCTTATTATCTGTTTTACAGGACTGTTTCTATCAGCAACGTATGATTCTGTCTCTCCGGTCAGTCACTCTGCCGGCTTCCCCAGTGCAAAAGAGGAAGAAGAAGAAGAAGAAGAAGAAGGAAGAATAAAGTTATTTACCGATTGCATAACACACATTCTTCACTTACTCCAATTCTAACACAGGTTATGTCCTTGAGGCAAAGAGCCAGTTTTTTATAGCTGAGATGATTTCCAGTCACTGCAGTTATTTTTCCTTGTGGCAAAGAGCCAGTTTTTTATAGCTGAGATGATTTCCAGTCACTGCAGTTATTTTTCCTTGTGGCAAAGAGCCAGTTTTTTTTATGGCTGAGGTGATTTCCAGTCACTGCAGTTATTTTTCCTTGTGGCAAAGAGCCAGTTTTTTTTATGGCTGAGGTGATTTCCAATCACTGCAGTTATTTTTCCTTGTGGCAAAGAGCCAGTTTTTTTTATGGCTGAGGTGATTTCCAGTCACTGCAGTTATTTTTCCTTGTGGCAAAGAGCCAGTTTTTTTTTATGGCTGAGGTGATTTCCAGTCACTCTTCCCAGTGGGCCCCTCCCTCCCCGCCTTCACTCTGCTGTAAACGTAAATGTACGTGTGCGGCAGAGGAGGAAAAAGGGGAGAGAGAAAAAAAGCATTTTAGTTATTTTTCCTTGTGGCAAAGAGCCAGTTTTTTTTATGGCTGAGGTGATTTCCAATCACTGCAGTTATAGAGAGCTAGTTTACTAGTGTCACAACAATTATTTCCCTGTGGCAAAGAGTCAGTTTAATAAATAATAAGGCTTAGGTGAATGTATATTATTAAACAAGCATATTTAACAATAACAATATTTTTTTTTTTTTTTTTAAATTTCTTCAATATTTACCATGGATGTACATTTGTATGCTAAGTTAATATTTGCTAACATTAAATCGTCATGATAACGTTGAAGGTATTTTGATCCACAGATAACTCCACTTTCATTTTCATTTTTTTCTGTTTCTGTTTCATTATTTTGAATAGTTTCCAATTCAATGTGTTTCATGTCTGAGCGTATTTGAGTCAATTCTGTATGAATTCGAGCAGCTCCTATACTACGGAATGATACAAGTTCCATGGGTCCTGTGGAAAGACCACCACGTCGTCCTCGAACTGGTGCTCCGGTCAGTTCAGAAAATACAACTTCATCTGCTCGTGAAGTGTGCATCGTAGCATTTGCGCGGTGATTGGTAACACACATATAAGAACCTTCATATAAACTAGCTAAAACTGGCTCATTATCTCTATTTAAATATGGTTCACCCGTAGTAGGGATTCATAAGGATTCCAGTACAAGTTTTTCGACCCCACTGTAGATGTTCAATAACATTTTCAAAAGTGAGAGTAAAAGCTGCATCCATGTAATTCAAATTATCAAAGGTATTGCAATATAAATCTGGAGCTTGTCTTTTAAGTGAATGAGGGTTAACTAAAACATCAATGGGTACATTTGATGAAAACATATCACCCTGACTCATTAATTTAATGTAAGGCATATCCTGTTCACTAACTAATCGCCCAATTACACCTTTTTGTGAAGTGGGTGTTTGTAACTTATCACCTAAAGATGGTATATATGGTGACACTGTTATCAGAGAAAAACGCCAACTTTGTAGTACTGGTAAATCTACACTATCTATTTTAAAGTACCTAAATGTAATGTAATTAGGATGATGTTCTTTAAAAGCTAAAGAATATTGAGATTTCTTCAACCGTTGTTGCCGTTCAAGGGAAGGGTGGTGTGGATCATTTACTGTAACTCGGTAGTCATTTCGACTCCCTTTTCCATTCTTCGTCCCTGTGGATACTGGAACAGAATCGTCATATATAGGCTCTTTTAAATCCCCAATTTTACCATTCCAAATAAGAGCAAGAGTATTGGCATCTATGTGAACGAATTCTATTTCTCCATTTGTAAAATTAAGCAAACTATTATCTTCTTGACACTTGGGATTAACCCCTTTTAAAATTCCCAACTGAACACCACGTTGAAGTGGGGTATGCTGATCAAAATAGGTCTGACAAAAAGTTGGTAGTGCATTCTGTCCTGATCCATAATTATATCGAACAATTGATGTTTCATAAGAAACACCTGAAAATAACCCACGGTCTATACTATCTTGTTTTACTGTAATACTGTCTTCGGGATTGTGCCAGTTTACTACTGCCACCATAGGATTTTGACAAGGAATGGGTAAAAGTTTACTCATTCGAGATGTTGTGTATAATGTATGAATAACTGTCTTTTGATGAATTTCACCTACAGAATGAGTATTGACAGAAATACCAGCATAATGACGATACGATTGCAGACTGTTACTAATTCGAGGGGGATGGGCAGCATTAGGACGGCTAATCGCTCGAGCATTTGGCCCCATAATATTAGGTATTTTTTCCCGGTCATAACCAATATAGAGTAATTCAAAATCCTCTTTGAGATCACTATTTTCTTTTCTGAGAAAAATCTGAGGTTGCATTTGAGGTGGTAAATAAAAAAATGGATTAGCCTCCATTTGAAAAGTGTCTATTTCCTTAGACGTATAGAGTTGGCCATTGGGTAAAATTTTATAAGACATACGTGGCAGACTGGTGCATATCCACAGTTGATTTTTTTTGTATTCTAATAATTCTATACAGGCGATATTTAATTTCAAAATATATTGAACAAATCGGTATAAATTGTCTACTCCAAATAAACAAACATATTCCCATTGAACTAGAGGCAAATGAGGAAAAAAATGTTGAGCTGCAGAACCATTCTTGATCGAATCTAATGGGAAATTAAACAGTTTATTATGAATAATTATATAGACATATTTAGATTCTAACTGATCAAGTTGTGAAGGATTTCCCACTTGTCTTAGTTGAGGGAGATATGTAAATAAGAATTTATCAGGTTGTGAATTACACATGCTGGTAGAGGCGATTATCACATCAGGTATCATTTCTAATATGATACCACATCGTTGAGGAGTATCAGGTGTATTGAGTAAATCAATGAAACCGACCTCACTTACCGTTATAGATTTAGGCTCTTTGGCTTTGGAATCTTTAGGCAATAATTTTTGTAATCCACATGCCACCAGACATATATTGGCATATGAATTAGATGAATAATTCCGACTAAACCGACCAATTTTATTCCATTCATTATTCCCGCTATTATTAAATGAATTACCACCATTATTTTCATTTAAAGTATTTATACTTGCAGAATTGCTTAATATTTTTGTTTGCGTAATACTCTCATCAATATGACCACACCGAATAGCAGTGGCTTTAACTTTCAAAGGATTAATTGCAATCATAGCTACTCGTGGTCCTGATAATTTTAATCTTATATCATTGTTCCCTTCATTCATATTATTATTATTATTATTATTATGATTGGATGTATAATTTTCCAAAATTTTAAGATTATTTTTGTTAGCATCGCTCCTTTTTAATCGATAATATTCCATTAAAACTGTTAAATTTTCTTGAGAAAGTGAATGGTTAAGATCTTTCAAAATTTTAACCACCTTGTTATGGAGTAGTGTAGCATTTACTTTGCGTATAGCTAGATTTAAAAAACAATTAATAAATATTTCACCAGTTGTAAAGATTGCCATATTTCCTAAATGATTAATATCCTGGTTTATATAGGAAGAGAGAAAAGGCCATTTTTTAATCTTAGATTCTTCATAAATAATAACTGCTTTTTCTTTCCTGCTAAAATGAGGACGTCGACGATCTGGCCATATTATCGACTTGATGGAACATACAGATTCACTCACAATGAAATTGCCCGGATAAACGTCAAAGGGGAAGTTTTCACATATAAGACATTTAAACGGGAAATGTGTATTTGGGGGGATTAGCCGATTACTTTGCCAGCACTTCCATTGTTCATAATCAATAGGTCTCTCAGGATCTTCTACCAACATTTGCCACATTTGACCACTTTTCATTACAGGCACTGCAAAATTATACTTGGCATAATCTGCTAGTCGCTTGTCATTATCCCATTCAGGAAGTTGTAGTCCTACCCCTAGTACCAATTTGCGATCTAGATAATATTTTATAAATTGGGATTCATCACTTTTGGATTTTAGTAGATATGGTTGATTACTCAGATGAAATGTTATGCCAGGGTAAATTTTAAATAACTTTTCAAAACTATCATTTTCGATTTGAAGCTTATTGTAGAGACTGTGTCTAAGAAATAATTCTAATTCAGCATCGGCTGAATCAATGATCGAACATTTAGGACAGGGTTTAAGGTTTCCACCAGGTAAAGCCCATTGTCGATGCCGATAATTGAAAATACCTCTTGTGTTAATCATTATTATATAATAATTATATGAAAATGAAATGTAATTTATATTTTAGTTAATAAAAAAAATATATATTGTAAGTATCTTTTATCCCTGGAATTGAAATACATAGTAAATAGATTTTGTTGAGATTTTTATTACAACAAAAGTCTTAAAACGTAAATAAAATAAAAGTGTAACAGTTTAATTTTAATTTGGCCTATAAACAATTATGTATTTTTTTTTTTTTTGTTTTTTTAGTCGTTACGATTTGAAATATCAATGAGCCATCCTGCTATTATTTTACTAAGGATAGGTTTAATCAAAAATATAGTTAGTAAAATAATTATTCCCAAAATCCAATTATTTTCCCAAAGACTTACTAAAAATAGAATAAAAATAGTTATTATTAATATTTTTT
>NC_091170.1:554390-586341 GCF_040958095.1 Procambarus clarkii | reverse complement strand
CGTCTTTCTTTTTGTATAGATCATTGTAATCCATCTTATGTGGATAATTAAATTCGTCTAATTCATATGGCCACTCATCACCATTATTACATGATACCAAAATTTTTTTGGTAGCTAGGAGTTCATCATTTGAATAAAAGGTTACTAAGATATGTTTAAGTTTACAGCATCATACTCTTTCTAAAGAATAAAATATAGTTGATCATTTCGTTTACTGACGACGTCATTATACTTATTATTACTGTGCTCGTTTTGGGCAAATGAATGTAATAGTTAAGTGAAATTCTAAATTTTTATTACTTTTATACACTTCTTACAAAAATTTAATTTCTAATTAGTGACAATAGTTGTTGAAAACTTGTACTTTTAATAATAATTAGTTCCCCTTTTTATACCATTTGACTTAATTTTAGTTATCTCAAATAATATGAGAGGAGGGGGTAATAATGATGGTGGGGGCATTGAAGCCAAGTATAATGACGTCGTCAGTAAATGAAATGATTAACAGGATCTATACAAAACGAAAAACGAATACGTTTTTAAAGGCCTTGATTTCGGCCAGAGCCCATTCAGTTACTTATGTTTCCTTTGTAATGTAAAGAAATATGTGAATTAATTGGTTTGGCATTATTACATTATTAAGATTCATCAATGGTTTTTATTTATACTTTTAGCATTTGCTCCTAACTTCAAGATTTATTTATTATAAGAATAATAAACAAATATATTTTATAACATAATCAATTCAGTAAAATAACTTAAAATACTACACAGTGCTTTGTGTCTCTTACACAATCCCAATAAATATGTCACTACTGTTTTGGACATGTGAACGAGTTTCATTAAATGGCAGTGGTCATCACCGTCACTAAACCATACAAAATGTATGAATAGTGATCGCTATCCAATTTGCCAATGTATCTCATCTCGGGGTCTGTGGTGCAGTTTGAAATAAAAGTTCAGTAGTTGTTTCATCTGCTACTGCTCTTTCCCATGATCTAATCATTAGATTCCGTTGAACTTCATTGATTATTTGGCGTTTTAAAAAATGAGGAATATTAGGGTTGGTGTTGATTGTTCTACGTAAGCAGGCCACGGTCCAATATCCCATTCTATTAATATCCAAAAAGGAATTCACAAATTGATTGACGCACATTGCCTGCAAACTATTTGGCTTGTAGGTGTTTTTACATGGAGGTGGTGGTGATGATGATGATGATGATAAACCTTCGTCTTCTATAATAAAACGACAGATTTCTTCCTTTTCTCCCGTTTGAATGAGGTCCATAAAGAGATGGGGATTTCGGGTTATGAAAAGTACGCGGTTCACCCTTTCTACATAAAAGGATCCATAGTCTTTCGCCACTATTCGAGCAATTAATTCTCTCTTCGCAGAATTTAAATGATAAATTCTGTCAAGCTTTCCTATGTTAATACAACATATATCATCACACTTTTTATCACCATCACTGAAAACCCGAAATGTATAATTTTCAGACCATTTATTACAATATTCGGGTACCCCATAAGGATAACAACGTTTATAGTTGGGGTCCCTATAAATTATATCTTGACGAGGCTTGTGATGATAATATGCCTTCCCATCATGTAAACAATAGGGTTTATGTCGAATCATCCTTCGATTAACGTATTTAAGCCATTTTTTATTTTTAAACCATGCTTCGTAAGCTCTCACATCTCGGGTTAATTCCCAACGTATATTTTTAAACATCATGTGCCTGAAATAATAATGCCGATTCAAATATTGTTTTATAGACATAAGCTTTTTCAGCGCTGCCTGATCAACTTTGCTACATGACGATGGAATCGATATTCCGTCTGCTATCATCATCTCTCTCAGAGCTTCTCGTTCCTGCTTGGAAGCTTGTATCATCATTAGAAATATGGAAGGATCTTTGGCGTAGGACCTATATCCCTTGATAGGCAATATTAAGTAATCCGGATCACGGGGGTACTTGAAATTATGTTCACAGAACATAATGCTTCTTTGGTCAATGTTAGAGAAGAATTCTACAAACATATAAGAACAATAATTTTCAGCCTCATTAAATAAGACTCGCAGTATAAATTGCAATTGGGATGCCGCAGGATATCCTTCTTGAGTAGATCCCATCCATATTTTAATAGCATAAACATTTACAATTTGGGGGTTAAATTGTATTAATTTACTTATAGATGGTTCTAAAGTAATATTTAAACCAATTGAAAAATATTTGTCTACATATTTTTTTATTTGGGAACTTGATGTAATCGAAGATGTAAAAGATTTAAAGGGAAACATGGATACCATGGTTTTAAAACCTTTGTGCAAATGAGTATTCCGAATGTTAGTAGGAGTAAATCCCTTTATGTACAATGAGTGTGAAAAAAAATTTAAGTATAGATTATTTAAAGTGGTGAGACCACAAAAATATTAATGCTTGCTCTACTTGGTGGAGGTTTCCAGGTAAGCAATCAAGTCTGCACGCTCATTCTTCTTCTTAAGACCAACGAACACCATCTTTGTGCCTGGAATAAATTTCTTGGGGTTGGTCAAGTAGATATCCAGATTATCTTTGTCCCACGTGATACTCTTGGCCTTGTTGGCATAAGTGTAAATATAGCCAGAAGCCTGACCAGTTTGGCGGCCGAAGAGGCCATTTAGATTTGGTCCAGTTTTGTGCTTGCCGTTTAATTCAACAGTGTGACACTGTGCACACCTCTGCATAAAGATCTTCTTACCTTTTTCCCTCTCAACCATCTTCTGAAAAAAAAAAACACATTAACTTAAAAGGTTAAGGTGTATGCTATTTATTTATTTATTTATTTATTTATTTATTTATTTATATGTTTCATATACTTACTTACAAAAAAAGGACACTTTTTTTCTTTGTTTTAGGATTCTGATATACTCTGCGAGAACACTGCACAACCTTGAGTCAAAACACACTCACAGATGGACTAAAAAATACTGTAGATACAGATTTGGATAATGTATCTAACCAGCTACAACTTCAACCAAACACAGTTTCAAATGAGAAAACATAAGAAATAAATAATTACACCCTCCTATAAAAATATGATATGAAAATGTGGTAAGGATGACATTTTAACTTTTCGGATTAGAGTTTTTATAGCATTGGTGCCTGAGCTGGGCCCTGAGGTGGGCCCTGGGGAGGCAACTGTGACTGTACCTGCGGTGGACCTTGCAACTGAAGTGGTGATGGCTGGCCTTGGGTTGTCATATGAATATGAACGCTAGGTGGTACCTGTTGCTGCCTGAGAAATTGATGCCCTCTGATTGAAACCCAAACAGAGGTAAAAATAACACATACATATACATTTATTTACAAAAAAACATTTTTTTTATTGTTTTATTTAATGAATGTTGGTCTCAGGATTGGTTCACCTCCCTTTCTATGACAAAGTTGGTTAAAGAATAATAAGTATTTTCTATTTGATGGATCATTAGAATTTTTTGAGGCTAGTTTTAATAAATATGGCTGTAAACTCTTAAAAACAAGTTTCATCTCTGAAAGTGTTTCATTAAAGTTAAGGTATAGGGTAACTGGTGTCACATATTCGTCAAAAATCCAACTGTTTTCCATAATATATCTTTCTATATACAAATCAGTGACTGCCAATTGCTCCACTCCATATATAAAACTAGTTGCGGCTTCTAAAAACAGCCTGTCAGTTTGATTACCCCAAAATAAGATTTGTGCATACTTACGAGAAAATTCCCTAATGCTACATTTTAGATGATGCATATTCAACACAAACACACTTTTTACTATTTGCTTACAAAGTGGACAAAATATTTCATCTTTGTAGATAATGTTTGATAAAAAAGAGTACATCCCATAAGAATTATTCATATATCTAAGGCAGCCATAATTATTATAATCAAATTTCCCTGTAGATTTTTTACCCAACAAAATTTTGGCTGATAATGTAAACATACATTGAGGACAAATACTGTGACCACATCCAACCATATAATCATCAAACATAAAAACCATGTCACCTGACCCATTCATATCTAAACAAATGGGGCAAGATACAATTTGATGACGACTGACATTTTTCTTGATAGTTTTAAGGGAACCGTGTTTAATTGATATATCAATGACAACGTCCTTATTATCAGGTCCCCAGAGTCGGTTGGACACCAGGTTTGTTTGATATTTTTTCAAAAATGGTATTTTAACCAGGACTGTAGAATTATTTTTAGTTTCAAAACACTCGTCTTGTCTAAAATCATGTTCATTTTCAAACAGATTTATATCAGTATCAATTGATCTGATATTTGGTGAACAATTAAATATAATAGTTAACGATGCCTTTTCTGCTTCTGTCATAATTTCTATGATGTTTCTTACTTTGATATTCTGCTGTAATCTTGACCTTGTAGGAGAAATCTTGCAAGTCAAAAAAAGTTGGCAACCTCTTGAGTTTTTTGAATTTGATATTTTGTATATATTTTTTTTTAAATGTCTTCTCTTTGGACATTTCCCCAGGGATAATTCCATATTAAACCTAGAAGAAATATGAAAGATAACATTAATATTAATTAAAAAAAAAGGGAGAAGAAATGGAGTTGTAAACAAGGGGAAAAAGCTCTTTATTCCACAATTAACTATTCAAAAAAAAAAAAAAATAAACCAAAAAAACAACACTTTTCTCGGGTTTGGTATGTAGAAAGATGTCTGAAAAGTGATAGGGTAAATAAGAGTAGGATGGAAGTAGTAGTAGTAGTAGTAGTAGTAGTGGTAGAAGGGTAGAGATAAAATTTCTTCAATTAGTAACTATGGTCTCTCTCACCTCAATCAGTTCATAAAGTTTTAGGAAACATATCTAAACCCACTGACTGGTTCATTCTGTTGTCAGGATTAAATCATCACACAACAACAATTGACCAGGGAGGGTGGAGGTCCGTCTTATTTATGTTAATGACACTGTCCTGTTTTTTTTTTTTTTTGGTCATAAAGAGGGGAACCTATGAAAAAAAATATATATATAAATTAGGAGGTTTAACTATTCTTTTCATTGTTATGATGTCTTTGACATAATTTTGTTTATAATTTTAACTCTGACACCAAAGGGGTAGACCTGTCTAGAAAATTTTATAATTGCTGGTAAGTAGTCTCTTTCCCAGTTTCCACCAGCCAATCCACACCCAATTAACGATGGAAATATTACCAAACTGTATTTTCCATTAGATACTTGCACTGCTAATTTATTTAGACCTTCATTAAACCAATAAATCCTGTTTTGGGATGTATCTTTTAAAAGGCCAGATAAAAGTTGATGATCGAAAGGTTCTAAATGTCTAGGATTTCTTCCTTTAGGTCCAACATCAACAGTACACGACTGCTGTAACTGCTGTATGAGTCTTTTTGTATAAAGGTTTTGATTTTTCTCCTTCCCCATATAAAACTGCCCAAAAACATTTATAACTACTGGTCCCTTTGTTACAGTGTTAGGATGACAAATCTCAATATTTCCTGGTTGAGGTCTATCTTCAAGCATAGCACGGTTTAAAGTGCCTATTGCCCGGCGTCGTGTATAAGAACCACAGTATGGATATATCTCAGCAAGAATCTGAGAAAGTCCATGAGATTTAACAGCTACACAGTTGAGTATTTGTACAAGCGCTATATTGGGGCTTCTATATACAGGGTCAGTAATGTCTCCATTAATAAACTCCAAGTTATCTACAAAGAAGAAAGAAACATTGGTTATACCATTACAGTCCATAATTATCTTCTAATATATGTTGCCAAAGAATATATTTTTAAGAGATTAGGATATGTTTGATTACCTTTCTTGATAAATTCCTCCATTTCAGTCCAATAGTTTGTGAATTACTTCAAATATTTTCAGTTGTATTTGTCATGACAGTGTTTGTATTATAATATATGAAAAACAAAAACTGTTGTATTATATATAGTTATGATATATTTAATATATATATGTTTTTCTTTTTTTATACCTTCTATCAAAATTTCGTAAGACTTATAAGAGTTGGGTTTGGTATCCGTTTTCAAGTTGGGATTATATAATAAATAATTAAAAAATGGAAGTCATTAAGGGGAAAAACAAATTGACTAAGCCTGATGAATGTGAAACACTAAATAATAGAATATCTAATCATATTCGTTTTACATTTAATACCCACAAACGTCATTTAGGGAAAGGTGCCTATGGTAAAGTTGATCTTGTCCAAGTACCTACTATTGAACTTCTTGATCCTAGATTACCACATCAAATACATGTGTTTCAAAATATTTACCCACACACGGCTTCCAAACTTTTTAAATCTTCTAAGAAGAAGCACAAACGAGGAAAAAAGTATCTACAAACATTTGTGGCTCGAAAGAGTTTTCGCCGGAAAAGGGATTTTTTAATGGAGATTGAAAACATTTCACGTCTTGATGAAAATATCAGAAAGGCATTCTTTGTTCAAGTGTATCGTGTGTTTATGGTCGAAACTGCCTATAATGTAATACACTGTCCACAAGGTAAATTTCTAGAGTCATCACAACCTACAAAAGTTCCTCATTCTTTGAATAATATTGAGGATAAATGTCCTTTCAAATCTAAATCTATAGGCTACTTTATCGAAATGGAATACTTAAACCCACGCGATTGGATCCTACTAAGGGAAAAAGTCGACTTATTGAAAAATGATCAGTATTGTCGTCAACAATTGCTTACTACAGTTCTTAGACAGCTTATTGATGTTCAATTAGTCTTATATAATACTACTGACAAATATATATCAGGTACTTATTACGATATTAATCCTCAAAATGTATTTGTATCCAATGATGACATTCATCGAATTAAATTAATTGATTACGGAGGCCTTTTTCTTCCTTCTTTAAATATATATTCTATAATCACAGAACCGATGCCAGTATTTCATTCCGAAAATATCTGTGATGTCTTTTCTAAACAAATATCTAAATCAAAACTCAATTATAAAAGATATGTTCAATATCTTTCTAACCGATATTTTACACGTTTGCCTAAACGAGATAAATACAGTGTCATTCCTACTATGTATGGTATCATTGCAACCGTGACAATGTGTGTGATGTTAATGTGGGGTTGTGAAAGACGAGATAAAGTACGCCACATTTTAAGAAAAATTGTTCACTCATATAATCCAACATTGATTTTGAATGATGTCTATAAAAGTCAAGAGATACAAAAAAATATTATAGAATTGCTTAAAACCTCAAACATCGTTGAAAACCTAACCCTTTAGATAAAAAATGAATGCCAATTTTGATTTCGATAATATGGAATTACATAATTTTGATACTTTTATGGAACCTCTCTTAAAATACATTTCTCCAGAACACCTTTTAAAAACAGTCCATCCGAATTTATCAATATACCAGAGAGTTGAAAAATGGCGTCAACTGGAAAAAAGTAAGAATGTAGCATGTTGTTATAAATGTCGCCAGTCAAATAAACCACTACACCTCCTCCAAATACCAACATTACGAAGACTTGCAGATGAGTCAATCGAATCTCATCACTTTTGTGATGACTGTATTAAAAAATGACGATTTATGTTTATTCCAATAAACTCTTAAACTCATCTACTAACTTGTATATAACACAAAATAAAAAGAAATATAAAACTATAGCCTATGTCATTCCAATAAATTCATTTAACATTGATTATGAAACTGTTAATTTTAATAATGCCCATAAACACAAACAACAACAACAACAACAGTATAAAATTGTTTTGCCTCATTTACAATATATTATAATTTGGTACTTACACAAATCTTATGTTCCTATTGACCAGGTTAAATTTCAACAATTAGTGAGTGTAGCTTCTACTTTATTATTCAGAATTAATATAGAAAAAGGAAAAGGAAAACTCCCATCCTTAGAAACATGTATATCATCCATGTTAACTTCTGTTTTGGGGCATTCACTACCTTTCTTGATGCCATCTTTTATCAAACTCATCTATCAAATTCCACATATTGTAATAGAATGGGATAATGAAAAGATTTTATCACATCAGTTACTAAAAGAAGGGAACCAAAATTTATTTTCACCACAAATATTTAAGGCATTTGATATAGATATATGTTAATTATACTATTGTTGTACAACAGTCACAGTTGTTCCTGCCTGTTTATCCCATTTGGATAAAGCGTTGAAAATCTTATGATCATGAGAAAATGGAGACCACAGAGTTCTCCCTTGTCAAATGAGTGGGAGGTATGATAGAACATTTA
Organism: Procambarus clarkii; assembly: GCF_040958095.1. Classification (NCBI taxonomy): domain Eukaryota; kingdom Metazoa; phylum Arthropoda; class Malacostraca; order Decapoda; family Cambaridae; genus Procambarus; species Procambarus clarkii. Next base: position 578,068 of record NC_091170.1, on the reverse strand, counting down.
TTTTTAAAGAGGATAATTTTGTCAGGCTGTATATAAGACAAGAGCAGCTTCATACTTGCTCAGTTGCTCTCTATCCACGTGACCAGGTTAGTGATTTTTAATGTATTTTTAGGAGATGTGTTGGTAGCTCAAGCAGACCAAAGAGGTAGTATCACAATATTATTTCAAACTTAGATGAAAGATATACAATATTATGTGATTATAATTTTGATGGAAAATTGGAAATAACAAACAATAAAAGTGGGTATAAATCCTTTATCAAAGACCCTATCCTATTTCTAAAGATGGTTCAAGCTTCAGAAGAGGAAAAAGAAGCTTTAGTGCAAATCGACGGAATATCGATTCCACCTTTGTTGACATACTACAAAAGTTATTATGAAGAAGAACTTTGGTTAAGAGAAGAACAAAGCTATTTTGGGCGAGATAAATATTTTAGTTATTTGATGTTTGAACCCATTTTGAAACAAAAAATTGTCCGACTATAACATATATGGAACAAGACATGAAAAAATGGATACCACCATTCCAATTCATTTACAACATTTAATTTTTAAAAATTAATCTCAAAACTGTATTTTTTTTTTTTTTTTTTTAAAGAGAGTTTCCTGTTTCCTGTCAATATAAGACAGAGTCACCCTCTCTTGCTTCATAGTTTCTCTCCATTCACGCGAGCAGGTCAGTGTTCTCATTTCATTTGTGAGGGGGGGGGGGTGTGTGTGTGGATCTCCTGATGGTGTGGCTGTCATATCTGTTATTATATTGAAAAAGGGAGAGTGACTATTGTTTGCTCATGGTTCTCACACAACTAGGTCAATCAGTCTCCTTATTTCTTCTACTATAATGGATTTTTTTTTAACAGACTGTGACAGGCCGAGATGTAAGAGAGCTGTGAGGATACTAACCAACTAAGGAAGAGTCGTTAAGTTTTTTGTGGATTCCCCTCCCATAGCAATCCAGGATGTTGCGGGAAAGAATCAAAAGTAATAGAGGAGGAGAAAAACCATCTGGGATACCAATATCCACATACACAGCTTTAACCAAAAAAAATTTGAGATAATTTTCAACATTCTTTTGCCAGAGAGGCCATTTAGGGGTAAATTGACATTTTATTAGAGATTTTTTTTTTTTTTCTTTTTTGCATAATGAATCCTTTCGACAAGATGATGTTTACTACGGAATGTGAGAATTTCAAATCTTTTGTACCTTCAATTACATCAAGTTTACAATTGTCTAACTATATTCAATACTTTTATAATTGTGGACTAAATATTACATTAGAACGAGATTTAATATTACCATCAAATTTTTTGTTTGAAACAGAAATACAAACTCTTTATTCCTTGAAAATATGGATGGGATCTAACGAGGAAGGGAAACCACTAGCATCACAATTTCAATTTATACTACGATGTCAAATAGAAAACGAAGGATTCTTCATCGAACTTATTTCAAATATAGATGAAAGATATACAATATTATGTGTTTATGACGAAAATTTTAATATAAGAAGCAATAACAATGGATATAAATCCTTTGCCAAGGACCCTCTTACATTTCTAAAGATGGTTCAAGCTTCAGAAGAGGAAAAAGAAACTTTAAGAGAGATGATGCGAATCGATGGAATATCAATTCCACTTTGGTCGACATACTACAAATGTGATGAAGAAGAAAGAGAGATGATGCGAATCGATGGAATATCAATTCCACTTTGGTCGACATACTACAAATGTGATGAAGAAGAATTTCTGTTAACAAAAAACTATTTCAAGCGAGATTTTTATTTTAGGTACCTGATGTTTGAACACATTAATTGGAAATCAACTGGACAATATGATGTTTATGAAAAATGGGTGAAATGTTTTGAAAAAGAGGTTGATAATTCCTGGTATCAAATCAACCAATATAGTTTATGTAAAACCAAAAAATGTCAGACCATAAAATATATGGAACCATACATGAAAAATTTATATGAAACTTTGGTTAATGAAATTAATGACAGAGTATGGTTTAAATATGAAAACTATTCTTGTCGCATTTTTAGTGATGGTGATGAAGACTGTGACAATATATACATCATTGACTTAAAATTTTGTAATGACTTCAAAAGCATTGACAGAGTTTATCATGTGGAAAAAACTAAAAAATATAATGCACTAATTGCTCGCTTAGGGGTGACAGAATATGGATCATTTTTTATCGAAATGATTATCATCTATTATCCTTATTATAAGAGAGAATGTATAATTTTTGTAACCCGTAATCCCAAACTCTTTATAAATATAATTCAAACTGGGGAAAAGGATAAAATTTGTAGTTTTATCTTGAAAGATGAGGGTTTATTATCATCTCAGATGAGAAAAAATTGTAGTTTAGTAGCCCAATGCACTCGGAAGATTGTAAAAAGTTTGGTTTCGGATACTGAAACAGAATGTTGGAATGTAGCCACATTGCATGAAAAGATAGATACCACCATCCAAATTCCCCATTTACACCTTAAACAATTCATACTTAATGAAGGTCTAGAACATCTAATGATTGGATTCTGGAAGAGAGCTGTGGAAGATTTAAAGTATTATGTATTTAAATAATTATAAGTTGATAATGGAAATAGTCTTCCAAAGAACAACTGATGTCTGAAGAATGGGAAATTAGTGATACTTGCCGCTTTCACCAGTTGCTTTCTTAAGAGACTTTCCTAGATTAAACAACCGACCCACAATGATAAATTAGAGTGATCTCACCGAGGTGGTTGGGAGCTGCTTTTTTTTGGGGGGGGGGGAGAGCCAGATTTAAATTGGCCACCAAAGTGTAGAGAAACATGCTGGCGCAACTCTCTAATGTGTACTTAAGTGGGATAAAAAAAAACTCTAAGCTCATTCTCACTATGGAACTAAACGAGGACAGACGGATGGTGGGTAGCATTGTGAGAAAATAAATAAAATAGTAATAATAATAATAATAATAATAATAAACAGTGTAATTGTAAATCACTCCTTCTTCAGTCAGGAATGGCACAAATTAGTGATGACAACACTATCTGTGAGTCTGCTCCCGAACCCTCCCCCTCCAAATGGACAGCAGCAGCAGCACCACCATCAAGTCAGGATTCTCCCGAAACTTCCCCCTCCAAATGGACAGCAGCAGCACCACCACCATCAAGTCAGGATTCTCCCGAAACCCCCCCCCCCTCCAAATGGACAGCAGCAGCACCACCACCATCAAGTCAGGATTCTCCCGAAACCCACCCCCCCTCCAAATGGACAGCAGCAGCACCATCACCATCAAGTCAGGATTCTCCCGAAACCCACCCCCCTCCAAATGGACAGCAACAGCAGCACCACCATCAAGTCAGGATTCTCCCGAAACTTCCCCCTCCAAATGGACAGCAGCAGCACCACCACCATCAAGTCAGGATTCTCCCGAAACTTCCCCCTCCAAATGGACAGCAGCAGCAGCACCACCATCAAGTCAGGATTCTCCCGAAACCCACCCCCCCTCCAAATGGACAGCAGCAGCAGCGGCGCCATCAAGTAAGGATTCTCCTGAACCCTCCCCCTCCAAATGGACAGCGGCGCCATCAAGTAAGGATTCTCCTGAACCCTCCCCCTCCAAATGGACAGCGGCGCCATCAAGTAAGGATTCTCCTGATCCCCCCCCCTCCAAATGGACAGCGGCGCCATCAAGTAAGGATTCTCCTGAAAACCACCCCCCCTCCAAATTGACAGCGACTCCATCAAGTAAGGATTCTCATGAACACCCCCCCTCCCAATGGACAGCGGCGCCATCAAGTAAGGCTTCTCCCGAAAACCCCCCCTCCAAATGGACAGTGGTGCCATCAAGTGAGGACGGGATATACCGGCCACAGGTGCTGGATGACTCTTTTTATCCAGCTTCTGTTAATGATGTGATTGTGACTATCGCCATTGGGCATTGTGTAGTGGATTATGAAGATATCCCCAAATTTATTGCACGCATAAGGAGCTTAGCGGAGATTGAAAAGCAGCAGTATGAGGCTACAAATCCAAAAAAAAAAACTGTAATAATTTAGTTCAAAGAATTATGAAAATACGAGCAGTAGAAATGTTATATGATAACTTCCGTTTGGAGTCACAGATCATAACGCCTGTTCACCTCGGTTTGGGAAGAATAGAAGTATGCTACAGTAAAATTGAAAGTGTTATAGAATGGGTTAGGGTAATGGCAGAGATTGCCAAAAAATATGCAGGAGTGGATTTAAGCTTACCTGAACATTTGAGATTACTCAATCAGAAAGTTTATTTACAGAATGAGTTTACAGCTCTCTACAACCCTGATTATAAAGGATGTTGCACTGAGGTAAAACAAGATGAAGATGGAGAAAATGAAGATGGAGAAAATGAAGATGGAGAAAATGAAGATGGAGAAAATGAACATTGGACGATGACTTCTATATGGAAGCTTTATATTAACTAGCTACAACAGAACAACAAAGCCTTCAGAAGATTGGTCCAAGAAATACATTATTATTTTTTTTTTCAATTAATTATTCTGTTCTGAATCTTGTTGTAATCATATGATTTTTTACTAATAATTAACATTTTTTTTAATAAAAAATTACAATAATGGTCATAATCAGTGAAAATGTTTTCTAATGTGGTAGGAATGACATCGTTTGGAATTAATCATATCTTACCACAAAAGTTGATACATAAACAATGTAAATAAACTATTAAAATAACCGACCTTCAGCACAAAATGATAAGGCTTATCTTTTTTTTTTTCCTCTGATTGAAATATGAAATATATATAAACATTAATTTGCACAATATGTCTGTAAAAATTTAACCTATCATACATTTGATTTTACAGGTGGTAGATTGGATTGAACATTATGACTGGCACCGACATATGGAGAAAAGTAATTTCTGTTTTTAACAAGTTTATTGAAAATGAAAATCATCAGTTTAGGCCACTAGGCAATGATATTATAACCCAAATAACAGACACTAGCAAAATATGGGAAAGTCCGGTTGCAAAGATTATGTGGCGAAATCTGACTTATGAACAAAAAAAATATATAGTGAGACCAGACACAAAACCAGAATATGAGATGGGTTCAACCATTCAAAAATTTATTATGGATCAAAATGTTCGACTACTAATATCATCACCCTCTAATGGTTGGACTCAACTTGAACAAGAACTACGTCAATTGGAATGGAGAGGTGAAGCCTTTGTGAATGGTGAAGAGATTACTAGTGGTGGAACTGACTGTTATAATCAAGTGCTGATAATGACATCTCCTAAAAGTTTTTTTAAGAATATTTCAACATACAAGGGTGATAAAGTTATTTTTTTATTTGATCATCAGTCTTACCTGACCCATACAAAATGTGATCGGTGTGAGAGAGAAATCTGCAATGGTAATTATCTGTCCAAAATTTTGACAAGAAAATGTTTTGCCTGTGATATTTGCCAGAAAAAGTTCTTTGCAATGTACTACTTAGTAATACATTTCAACACACAACATGCATATGAAATACCGTGCCATGTGTGTGGGACAGTTTTATTGAACAGAGGCTGTCGAAAAGTCCTTTTTGATAGTTTTTTTTTCAGAATTTGATGAAATTCCCACTCGTGGTGGAAAGTTACCAAAGTTATTTATAAGAAAATTCCAAGATAAAATATCATCTTCGAACGCTGCAGAGTGGTGGAATTTTATCTTGAATGCAGATGAAAAGAAGATATACACAATAATAACACCAGATGAAGAAAAAAGGCAGTTGGAGAAACAGATGGATTTCTCACTAGATGTAAAAAGGAATAAAATATCCAAGAAGTTTTCTTCAATTTACCCATTGGAAGAAGAAATTGTGTATATAATTAACTGTCTTCATATTTTTCCTGATTTGTGTAGAATGCTACGAGGAGTATTTGATCATTATTTGCCACTAGAAATAGAAATAGATGCAATTATTAAATTCACAGGTGAAGGTTCTCTTGTAAGTGTTTTTGCTGGCACTGCATTCATTGAAAATCTATTGAGATTAAGAAATGTGGACGTGAAAGCTACTGATAATTACTCAAACATAAATTCTATATCATGGATGGAGGTTGATAATATAAATATCTCTGAGGCAATTAATAATAAATATCATCCTGATGTTCTTTTAATGACATGGCCACTAGAAAAAAAGAGTTCAATCCCAAGTGCAATGGCTGAGGGTAGTTTTTATATGAGCACTTCAGGATATTATGAAATGATAGATGAACTCAACCTAAGTGAAAGAGAACCTTTAAAGTATGAATATTATAGTGATGCCTTATATGCTATTAAAGAGTTTAAGGGAAACAAGTTCATTTATGTTGGAGATAAAATGTTTTGTTGTGAGTGTAATGCTCTTTTTTCCCATTATCTAGAGGAAAATTTTGAAAAGGTGAATAGTGGAATTACATTATCCAAAATTCACTTCTATATCAGGAAACCAACAAATTGATCAAACTGTTCTAATAGACTATATTATTAAGGATTAGTTTTTAACTATAAGTTTAATGCTATTATTATACTTTGGATGTGTAAAAATGTGTAATAAATGCTGTTTTTATATCATAGCCTACCTAAATTTGAGAAGTATGACACACGTTTTTTTTTTTTTTTTTTTTTTTTATTACAAATTATAAGTGTTTAAAATTATTTTAAATATTAAAATTGAATTCACATCAGGTACTGACTCTGTATGTTTTTAATTAGAAATTATCGAATAATTATTCAAATTATTTTGTATATGAGATAACAAATAAGGGGTTATGCATTCATAAATTTTTCTATTTACCATATTATCTCCAAGAATATATAAAACTGTACCAAAAACAGATGTCATAAGTGTAATTGTAATTAGTTTTAATATAACTTTTGTTTGGCGATTATTTATAATGTTATTTGAATTTTGATTATTAGGTTGGTTAAGGTTGGTGGAGTTGGAGGTAGGACTTGAGATCGGGTTGGTGTTGCTGGGATTAGGGTTGTTGCTGGAATTATTAGGGTTGTCACTTGAATTATTAGGGTTGTTGCTAGAATTAGGGTTAGGGGGGTTGCTGGGGTTAGGGGTGTTGTTGGGGTTAGGGTCGTTGCTGGGGTTAGGGTCGTTGCTGGGGTTAGGGTTGTTGATGGGGTTAGGGTTAGGGTTGTTGCTGGGGTTAGGGTTAGGGTTGTTGCTGAGGTTAGGGTTAGGGTTAGGGGTGTTGCTGGGGTTAGGGTTAGGGTTGTTGCTGGTGTTAGGGTTAGGGGTGTTGCTGGGGTTAGGGTTAGGGGTGTTGCTGGGGTTATTGTTAGGGGTGTTGCTGGGGTTAGGGTTAGGGGTGTTGCTGGGGTTAGGGTCGTTGCTATGGGTAATAGTTTCTATACTAACTATAGTCATTATATATTTTTATATATGTATAAATAAAAGTAAACAATTAATATTATTATTATGATAAATAACAAAAGTATAATAGTATTATGGTAATTAAATATATTTGTGGGATGTATAACGGTGTAATGTCTAAGAGAATGTTCTTGAAGTTCCAATGATATTAACCTCAAAATCGACCCAGTTTCACATACATAAATAAATTTTTTATTAAAATTTGGGTCAATGGGATGTATTTTTGAATTAGGATATAAGTAGGTTTTAGCTAAATTATAATTATGTGGATTACATAGAGCTTTACATCCTTTATTAAAAACTGCTTTCTCAAAAGATGAAGTTTGCAATAAACTTTCAATATCCATTGAATTACTACAGTTCCAATATAACTGCTCATCTAGAATGGTAGCTAAAGGATGGGAAGCATCTTCTATAATATTTTTTTTTTCATTGTGTACTAAACTTTCATTACAAAATCTTCGTTTATATTTGTCTCTTATGAGAAAAATTCGATCTCCAAAATTTACAAGACTATATCGAAAACATCCAGTATTAATTTTATTATGTAAACGCATAAATTCTATAAAACTCTCACTTGTTTCTAATTTTGAAATTTGTTTTAGAATGGAACAGTATGGATAAATTTTAAACCACTCTTTAAATCTTGTCCAAATTATAATTGCCTGGATATTATTATATATATTATCATCATTAAATATTGTACATAGAGATTTTTCATCATATATTTCACAATCATTAAGACACGTAAGCAACATATTTACATCTTGTAAATAATTACAATAAATATAATATGGATATTTAGTCTGAATATGTATCCGGAACATTTCTCGTACTTTTGTTCCATATATAAATGTTAATTTTCTTAAAAAATAAAGGTCACCACAAAGAAGTGCTTCTATATTTGCTTTGAAATTTTGAATATTAGTTTTGTTAGAAAATGCTAAGAGATTTGGATCAATGATTTTTTGAATATTTTCATCTCCTTTAATAATAATATCATTAAAATCATCTAAAATCTTCTTTATAATAGCTGTATCATTTATATCTTGAATTTGTCCATATAATTTACCTATAGGAAGCAATAATAATTGATCTAAGGTATTAATAATTTTAGTTGATTCCTGTTTATTCATTTTTTATTTGAAATTACATTACTTTAAGTTTTACAATATACAATTTTTTCAGTAATATATACCATATCTTTTTCAAGAACTGATTTTGAATGGTTACGAAGAAATGGAATAAAATCAAAGAACTGGGCAGCATTTTCTTCGTTAACCAATTTTTCAAAATTCGAAGGTGTAGTAACATCACTGAAACCTAGTATTTGATGTTTTCTGTATGGAGACTGACTTATTAGTTGACGCATTTGTGAAACTGTCAGAAATACTTGACCAACAAATATACGATGGAGCTGTAAATCTTCAGACCTAATCCACATTGTATAATCCAAATTTGGAGTTAACATGTTACCTAGGGCAAAACTTCCCGATATATGGCTAATATCACCTAATTTTGTTTGAAATTCTTGATAATATCTGTTAACACCTGTATCACCCATGAGGTAATGTCCTAATACATACTGAGGCGAGCAAGATAAAAAATGTTTATCAAATTTTTCAATAATAGCTACATTACTTCCTAATTTAGATTTGTATTCTTTTACATATGTGATAAACTTATATAACTTTGAATCATAAACTAACGGAAATTCTTCCAAATCCCTATTTTTTTTATTTCCAATATTTTGGGGATTGTATAAATGTAACAAATGGGTATTGACATTTTGATGTTTCTGTGCCTCATGTAATTTTAAAATATCACACTTTGATAAACTGATCATTGTCTTATTTGATCTTATTATTTTTATATTTGAAATATGAAAGTGTTACCACCTCCTCCAGCCTTTGGGTCATCTAATCTCACCATCTCACAGTCGATATTAGGGAATCCAAAGAAGTTTTTAAAAATTACAAAACATGATGAAAATATAACTAAAATATTTGAAAAACTTTTCCAAGATAATGAATTGAAAATAAAGGAGGGTATTGAACATTTATCTACAACTATGATTCAAACTTCGTTGGAACACGTCCGTATTATTAGTCCACCTAGTACAGTGCAATGGGATATAGAGAGTGTGAGATGTGCTATGAATAAAAACAATTGTCCTACACATGAGAGAGAGAATGGAGAAAAAAAAGAGGGATTACAGTTAACTCCACGAGAAGCTCAAATGGTATTATCAGATATATCATCATGTAATGCTAATGATAATGATAATATATTTTATCAATTATTTTTAAAAAGTCTTACCTCTCCAGATTTACCATCGCGAAGAATAGTCACTAGACTAAATATTTAATTATACAAAAAATGTGTATGTATTATGATATTTTATTTTTCGTTATTCTTACTATTCTTAGTATTATTATTTGGTTTTATTTATTTATATATTTTTCACCAAATCAGATTGAAGTAAGTAAAAATCTGATACTAAACAATAAAAGAAAGACAATAGAAAAAGAATCTTTACCACTCATACCATACTCTATGGCTGTATATAAACATAATAATAAAAATACTAAAAATGAACGTGAAAATGTTTTTGTTCATATTATGCCTCAAAATTATCATTTTTTCGTAGAACAAGGCCAACTCATCTACCATCCTACTTCCCCCCCAAAGAATAATATATGTTGTACATTATCAGAATTTCCTGAAATAGCATATGTTTTTTCTGTGGAAGAGTCAACTACTTCTTTAAATATTCCCCAAAAAACCAAAATGTGTCGCCGACCTCTTGAGTATTTAAAAAGTAACATATATACACTAATGACATATCGTTTACAGACACACCATTTAAAAAATCCACTAAAACTTCTCCATCATCTCGCACTCACAGGACGTATAAAATTAATAAAAAATGATAACTAAAGGAGAAAATATTTATTTACTTTATTTACAAGATCCCCAAAGAAATCGACATTATCTTAAACGAAAACGAAAACGAAAAAGAAAAAAACGTAATAAGGATAAAAAAAGATCATCATTACAAATGTACAGTAAATTCCATGAATTATCTAACATCAATAATTGTTATGTTGATAATAAAAACTTGGTAGAAGCTGAAGTATATATTTTATGGAATTATGATCACATCACTATAAAAAATGAAGACCAGGAAGACTGTTATCTCCAACAGCAAAATCTTCCAGAAGCTTTAGCCATATATTCCAAATATGTCCGCTTTACTTGTCCAATTTGTTTAAATGAAAATAGCGATAAAGATCTTATAATATTACATTGTGGGCATGGTATATGTATTTCTTGTTACCAGATGGATAACTTTGACAAGTTATTTTGTGCCATATGTCGATGTAATAATCCACAAGTTTTAAAGGGTATTGGTTCCTCTCAATAATTGTTTAAATATTTCCAAGTGGCTGTATACTGAAAAGTTGGTATAGATATAACTTTTACGAAATTGGGAAAGTTGTTGATTAAAAAATTTTCCTCTTTTAATATGATTTTTTAAAATACATACTACACTAATACTATTATCTTCGACTGATATAATAACATATGTTTTTCCAATTGATTTAATAAATAGTATAGCTACTAATAAAATTTCTCCAATTTCCTGAGAAACATTTATTTTTAAAATACCGTTACTGGTGATACTCAACATATTTGTATCACTTTTATTTAAATAGATTACAGATATTGTTTGTAATGAGGATAAATTTGGTTGTGTTACCGCATTCTGTTGAAATTTTAATCTACCCTCAGGTGCTACAGGGGGGGATGAGAATAAGAGAAAACATTCTTCTTCCAGATTGGGAACTTTTTTCCATAAATGAGGTATAATCTGAGTGTTTAGTACATTCATGAAGTTTGAATTCTTTATTAGTATTTCCTCGCTCGCAAATTTCATTAGTAATTGACGCATCCAATAAGAACTTGGCATCTTTAATGTAGACATTAATTGTGGCTGTTGAAAAACACTTGGGACAATATTTATACTCGATGGGAATATTAAGAATCCAACAGAAAAATCCTGAACATTGTAAACAATAGTAAATTTTTGTATTAGATATATCCAACATTATATTTTTTAAATAATACAAAAAATAATTACAATGAATAGTAATAACGGCTTACAACATGAAAATAACATACTTTTAGAATTAGATAATTTAATAATTGAACAATATATTGATGAAATTGATAAAATTTATAAAAATTATGAAAATTTTTGTTCAATATCTCGATTTATATTCGTTATGTTCTAAAATTATGAATATATTTAATATAGCCTCTATATTTTTATCTATTTTATTACCATCACAAAATTATAGTTTAATTTTTAGTTTAGTCGGTATATCATTAAATAGCATGTTTAGTATTGATTTGCGTAAAGAAAAACTTCAACAAATTGTATCTGTATATTATCTCTATATTATTCCTGATTTAGAAAAGTTTATTTATGATAATATAAGCAAAGATATACGACAAATTCGGAATTTTCAACATGAGATAACTGCAGGGAACATTAATAACAAAATTAGTAATATTAACAATAATAATAATAATAATATAATAATAATAATAATAATAATTCCTAGTCTTTCTTGTTTAGATAAAATTGCTCAAATGAAAGAAATTATAACAAATAATTATACAAAATATATGGGTGAAATGTTTTCTGTGCCTGTAAGCTTAACTTATGTAAATTATACAAGTATTATATTGTGCTTCAGCACATATATATTCCTATTCATTACTATTCCTCTAATACACATATACTTACCCCCTCTAATATAAAATTTTTGGTAAATATATAAAAAAATGGATGAACATGTTATTGATCAAATATTTAGTAAATACCTAAACCAAAGTGATTTGGAATGTATAAAACAGGAATTCAATCGTCCTATTTTTAATCCACGTACGCAACGAGAAATTATAACATATGTCGAAAATGAAGATGAAGAAACCAATAAACAACAATCTTCTCCTCCTATATCCACACTACAAAGGCGCAAAAAACGTTTATTACTTAACCCATCTAGTTTGAAGAATTACAAGTGTACGTTTGAAAAATTTGGCCGTTTTAAGCTTCAGCAAGTCGGTCGGGAGGCACCGGTTACACCAGATTTGATAAATATATATAATGTATATTTAAACCGGGATGCCAATTTAAAATATATGACGCGTCTAACCAACGTTCGAACACTAAACAAGTACATCGTAGGTCCCATTCTTGGACAAGAAATGCGTCTTCCTCGTACATCTGTTAATTTACGCCGTAACAATAAGCCTATTTTAGATAGCCGTTTGATCGCTCAGACGGTTGCTAGAATATGGAATTTTTCTCAGTCTGAACATGCTTACAAAATTTTACTTATATACCATACAGGTCTTCGAGCCAAAGAAGCCAACAATGTAACTTATCGTAATGTTGTAGATGCATATTACCCAGCCACTCAGACTGTTGTTTTGCCAGTAGTATACAGTAAACACGGTAAGGATCGCAACATTCCCTTATTAAAAGGAGGGGCTTCCACTTTTTTTATTCAATACCTCATTCCCTATGCAAATAAGAAGATGTTACGATTAACTCTACTGAAATATCCTGGGACAAATATAGCTGATCATTTGGATAAACCTATTTTTGATTCTAGTTACCAGAGTACACATAAAGTTTTTAAAAGTTATCTTTGGAAAGTTGCTAAAGAAAGAAATCAGAAATTATCTCCTAATGAAGAATATAGTGTTCAAGAAGATTTAAAAGGGGCAGGTCTCCATTCACTCCGAGCTGATTTTGCTACACGTACTTTTAACAGTCTTTCAAGACAATTAGGTAAGAATCATATTTTACCTTTTAAAATTATTAGTGAAATTTTAGGACATTCAAACGTTAAGGAATTTTTAAAAAGTTATATTAATCAAGGTGAAATAATAATGGAAGGTGGAAATGAAGAAGATGAAGAATTTAGTGGTGAGGATGGCGTTGGTGAAGTTAACCAATTGCTTACAAATGATGAAAGTATTCACTGGGGTAGCAATGCACGAATGGCCCTACGACACCGTTATCGTCATATGAATGTAAATACAATCTCTAATTTGGAAGATCACACTTACCCATTGGCATCTAAAGAAGCTTCACCAACCATAAATAATAATTCTCTATCAATATCTAATAATAATAATAATAATAATATACTTACTAATACAATTACAAATAACCCTATTGATAATATTGGTACAACTATTACTATCGATACTGCTACGACTAATGCTGCAGTTAATAATATTAAGAATAATATTATTAATAATAGTAATAATGATGATAATAATAATAATAATCGAATCGTTTATATATAAATAAAAAAAATATGTAAATAAATAATTAAATATATATTATACTATATATAACATGCAATCTTCTAACATTTATAATATATATATATATATAAAAATGGACAATAATTGTTTATTGTTAGCTTTCAACTACATTCAAAAAACATCTTATGAACCAAATGATAGTTACTATAATCCCCGTCTTTATAAAAATCATATTCTTTATGAAGCTTCTGTTTTAGTAGTAAATATGTCTAATGGTTTTTGTAATGTAGATAAATCAGCTTTTCATTTCCCTCTTAAAAATATTTATACATCTCTACATTTAAAGGCAGATGAAGATGAAATGATTAGTGATGATGACGATGATGATTTGAATAAGTGCCTAGAATTGTTAGTAACCAAGTTTAATGTAAAATATGCTTGGGTTTATGGAATTAATCAAATCCTTTTTAAATTACCGGTATTGCAGTATCTTACTGTCTTTAATATAAGGAGTTCAACTATCTATAAATTTGGAGAAGAAATTAAATTAGATGAGTATTCCATACCAAAACCTATACAAGTTTATAATAAACGTAATAATTTTCCACCACCTTCACATAGTATAACTAATCTTTGTCAAATGCTCTCCAAAAATCTAATTAGAGGATATCAAGATTCTTTGAAGACTATTAATTTTTATGCAGATAGTAAAAAGAACCCAGATTGTAGACATTTACATTGTTCTTTACATTTCAAAGCCACCAAGAGCAATTCAACGTGTGCATGTTTATTAAATGAAATAAATCGCCTCATTCTCATGTTTTTATCCGCCAGTCAAGATCTATATTTAACCGAATACAAAGAATATCTTAAATGCAATCCAAATCACAATGAACGATTCTGTCAATTCATGGCTGGACGTGAAGTTGAATTCAAACTACAAACGCTACTACTCAGTATGATTTATCCCGAAAAATTTCATTGGGACTGTTATAGAAATGAAAATGGGATTTATGTGTCAGTAAAACTAATAGATTATCCAAGGAAAAATATAGATAAATATAAATTAATTAAATGGCAAACTAGTCAATTTTCTAAGCTTATTATGACGGAAAAATCAATCAACCATCGAGATTCTAATTTCATTCAAAATATTATGATATTTTTGGGGTTTGATGAAATATATAATGTACATTTATTACCTTAGTAAATAAAAATGGAATCTATTATTAATAGTAATTTATATTTACCTACATCATCTGATGATTACTCAAGAATACTATCTTCAGATTCAATATCGTCATTACCTTTATTTTCACAAATTTCTTTACAACCCGAACCCGAACCCATACTTGAACCTGAACCCATACTTGAACTTGAACCAAGACCTAAACCTAAAATGGAACCAGAATCAAAACTAGAACAACAAAAACAACCAGAACTATCAGATTTGCCATCTCCTAGACCACATTTCCCCCAAAAAGATAGAGGTAGTTTATATAGTCATGTATTTGATTATAAAGTGAAAAAGAATAATAAAGAATTACGACGATATCTATTGAAAATATACATTCAACAAAAATGTTCTCCTAAAAACAATGATGATGAAATGTCTAAAATTATTTATGAATTTGGTAATCAAAATCTAGAGGATATGGACGATGAAGAATTGAAAAATATTATAAATATGATAACTTTGGTACAAAACATATTATCAGATCACTCTTATGTTAAAGACTTCTTTCAATTATTTAAAAATGTTTCTGAACAAATTAAAGACATTGCTCTCCAGAAATATCCTCAGTATTTATCGTCAATAAACCTAATTTTTAAGCAGATTATAATTAGTTTACAACGCATTGAAAATAACAAGAATGAACATGTTGACAAATTATTAATGCTTCTTTCATTAGACATGAAAGATATGAAACACTATCAACCAACTTCTTCTAGTACAATAATAATACATGCCTTAGTTCAAACTGGAATAAGTTTAATTATGTGTGGTATAATAGAATTTATTAATAATCGGGGTAAGGTTCAGGCAGAATACGATGCCAATCAATTCTTTAATTTAAAAGAACATGATGAAGAATTAATGGAAAATGTTGAAGACAATGATGATAATCCAATAAGAAAAAGATTCAAACCTTCTTCATAAAAAAAAATATTTAAACATCATATGTGTTCAAACATCAGGTACCTTAGAAAAATCTTACAATACATTATGCCTACTATACAGTCCATCTTGGATACATCAGTGACAATGAAACAGAAGTGAAGTGCATGTTGTATGATTATATAAAAGGAGTTGAATATCATCTGAGCCTTCAGTTTATTAGCAGTCAGGATGCCCTTCGCATCCTCTCCTTAAATACAAACTGACATAATGGGAAATTACTTGGAAAAAGCTGAAACGAACCCCAAATCTAGAACTCCAAGTCCCTTTTTAGAAGAGGAAACAATGGATGGTAGGTAATAATACGAATATATAGATCTTTATATACATTTTTTACAATATACCTTTATTTTTCTTATTTTAATATATGTTTATTATTTTTTTTTTTTTTTTTTTAGAACAATCTACACAGCAGTTAATGTTGCCCCCCCTCCCGCCTGAAATGGTTATAATAGAGGAAGATGATGAACAAGAGACGAATGATTTTGGGATATTGGAAATGGAACTCTGTATTATTAAAGAGAAGAATGTCGAAGGTGAAGAGAAGACTCACATAGTGTTCCAGATGCCAGCTAAAGTACCAGATTTATTATTAACGGGAGCGGATCCAAAGAATAATGTGTCTCATCAAGCAAGTACCTACAATATTCTCATGGCAGATGTGTCAGGATCCATGTTCATTTACTGGAATGGTGTAATGACAGGGTGGAACGAATATGTGGCACCTCATTTGGTAGGGAGAACGAATCTGTTCGTGTTTGGCAGTAAAGTTGAATTAAAACGATCAGAAACAAACCTAATAAATAGTGATTTTGCTAATGGTCAAACAGATTTGACTGGTGCCCTACAAACTATTGTACATGAGGTTTACCAATGTAAGGAGAGGTATATCAAAGTGTTTCTTATTACTGACGGCCATCATAATACAACATTGATTCAGCCAAGTCATGTTATTGACAAAATGAATGAGGTTGAGAATAAGATTTGTGAGGTTTTTGTGTTAGGTGTGGGATGTGACTTTCCCGTTCAGTATAGTCTGGATATAAGGTCGCGTTTGCACAATGGTAGTACAAATATGCCTTCACTTTTCTGGGCGAAAACGTCAGATGAATTAGAGGAAGAGATGAAGAAAATTGGTGGATACATATCTGATGGAACTTCACCGATCCTGAAGTTGTCAGTGAAAGGTTTCTTACTGCCAGGGGGTATAGCCAAGGACAAATTCTACCTGAATGAGTGGATATATTTTCCCTGTGAACAAGAACAAGTGAAACAACTTAGATTAATATATGGTAATAATGGATGTCACATTTCACCCCAGTTTCGTCGTATATCATTATTTGAGTTGAATGAAGTATTTCGACAATGGAATTCGGTTATTATTCAAATTAATAATAAGAAAGAACCAGTTCCTTCAGATGTATTACCTTTAATGGAAAGAATTTTGAAATCAATTCAAGCTAGTGAGGAACTCAGTAGTAGATCTATTCGAGATCGGTTAGAACAAAAAGAATTTAAAAAATATGAATTAGAGTTAAGATCCTTGCTTAATAAAATAAGAGTAATATTAACCACTGAAAAATTCCAAAATGAAAAAGATCTGGCTGAAACTATTCTGAGTACAACAGTAAGAGGTGGAAAATATGAAACTAAATGTCTTCAGATGAAAGGTCATTCAGATGAAGATTATAGAAATGATTGTAAAATGTTCATGGAGATTTATGAAGAACAAAAAAAGTTGATAATGCGCATTAAAAATGATCCAGATGATTATTGTCAAGTAACAATGAACTCCACTATATCTGACTTGCAAGATCGAGATTTCCCCACGATGTTGAATAGTAATAATAAATATGAGTTTTTAAAACTGTTTACGATCTCTGGCATTCCCGTATATACTCCACATAGTAACTCTGTAACAATCAATCCATGGTCATATAGTGTTAGAAGTATACTGAAATGGCCATATACTATCATGAGCCAGGTTGCCATAGAAAAGAGCAAAGTAGTGGAGTTGGTATCTGATAATAACTTTAATGCCATAATCCCGATCTTTTCTCAAGATGCTTCCCAAATTATGGCCCCATTAATGGGTACAAGACTCTATGCGATGTGTGCGACTTATGCAATCACAAAAAATCCATACATTATTGATTTTGACATTCACATGGCAGCTTTAGGAGTGACCTGGATGAGGATTCTGTTTGAAAACCCAACTCAGCCTAGGCCTGAGTTTGTGCGAATGCGTATTGCACACATAGAAGCAACAGCAACATCGGGGTATCTCCACCGACCAAGTTTTAAGAAATATTGGCAAGTGCTTATCAATGACACGGCCCAAGCACTCATGACAGAGAGTTTTGAAAGAAATTTGGGGGAAAAACCCATAAAATGTGAGTCACTAATTAAACCTATGTTTATACTTTACTTACATCAACGAAGTGATGAGACTCCTCTAGAGGATAAAGTTGTTATCAAAGTTGTGAGGATGATTCTCTTAGAATACATTGGTCGTTGCCTTTCTAAATATAAGAAACAGGAAAAGAATTCCACACCCTTCACTGATTTCTTTGCCAAAACACTTGTTGATGAAAAGCTTAAAGAAGAATGGGTGAAGAACTACATTGCGACCTCAGAAAACCTAACCCTTAAGGATTTTTATACCTTAGAAGAGGTTGAGAAGACAGCCAGAAAACATTTTAAAGACGAGGACATGCAAAATATTAAGGAAAAGTTAATTGAACAGATCCCCATAGCTGTGGATATGAAAAAGGTAGAGAAGCTACGGGATGTTTTTCTGGCTGGAGATATATCTTGGTTTTCATTGCGAATTTTTGCTAAAGAAGTTGGTCTAAAGGAAGAGGTTATTGACAATATGTTTAATGAACACAACGTGTTTATTTATACTGCACATGCCCTACAGTATAGAGACTCTCGTGAACGGCTAACTTCAAATGTTAGTGATAACGTCCAAGCTTTAGTGACTCAGCGGGTTCACCAGGAGAATTGTCTCAATATTTACAAGGAGTTTGAAAATATAATTGTTCAACATAAAAAGGATTTGTGGTTGCAGGAATATTTATCAACACACAGAGAAATTGTGCGCCCCATGACAAGGTCACAAATCCTAATAGAGGCTTCTGGACGAGGAGTTCAGGTAACAAATGATACTTTTGAAGAAGTGTATAAGAAATACCGACCAAATGTAGGGCTGTTGGGTAATGCTTGTCAATGTCAAAATTGTCCTTTTTACCTGATACCCAGTAAAAGGTATAATCAACACTTACATTTAGCACGTCATTATTCTTCAAATTATCCTCATCATTTGCACTCGGCAGCCTATTTTTGCAGGCATGAAGACATAGCAGATGCTATCTTCTACCAAGAGTCTATTAGTAAGTCTCAATTAGATAATGCTTTCATTGAGGACCTTACATTTTTACTAAATATATATCAAGAAATGGCCCCCTACTGATGATTAATTATTTAATAATTCATCCAGGGCCACCCGATGTGGGTGGGCCAACTCAATTGTTATTATTGCTGTGACCACCTCTGTTGATTTTCCCCTACCTAAGCTTTATTAATTAAACTTGGCTCGTAGTAGTATCTATCATTCATGCCCTATTGTACTCACTACACAATTTTATGATATTAAATTGGGTGGTACTGATTTTTTTATAATATAATTATTGTATTTATGTATGTAGTTAGAAAAATATATTTATTGGAATGGTTGATTTCCTTTATTTTCCCAGAGCATCTTCACACAAATTTTATAGCATATTAACACAAACAAGGTTAAATCTGGCACACACACACACACACACACACACACTCAGCTTTCAGCCTCTGATTCTGCTATTGAGTTCAATAGGTTCTTCTCTTCCATTGGTTCATCCCTTGCTAATGATATTCCATATTCCAGTACTGACATTAAGGACTATCTTACAGGGAACTATCCCCAGTCTCTGTACCTAAAGCCTATTAGATCAGCCCAAGTCACTTGAACTCCAAACCTTTCCAGATATTCTAAAAAAAGCGAGAGTAACGCCTGTTCCCCTTAACATTGACAAAACTTTCCCATTAGTTTTAAGCTGTAGTCATTAATGTTTTTCCTGCCCGAAACGCTTTGCGTAATAGTGACTTTAGGCATTGTAAATAAAGATTGTACCACGCCCTGCCCTGGTGACTCTATTACTCCCTTATCTATCCATATCTCAACTATGGTATTTGTGCTTGGGGCTCTACTACCCAAAATCACTTACGTCCTCTAATTACTCAAGCTGCTATTAGGACAATATCCAATTCTGGCCCTCAAATCCCTGAATATGTTAGACATTAAGTCACTGCACATTCTCTGTTTTTTCAACAATGTTCCCCAAAATAAAAATTATTATTATTATTATTATTATTATTATTATTATTATTATTATTATTATTATAAACACTTTAATAATAGTGGATATTCTATTTTCTAGTTCACTCTCTTGTTGGTTGGTGGTATCTTCTGTGTTAACATCTTACGCTCGTTCTTGAGGTACTAGTTCACTCTCTTGTTGGTTGGTGGAAAATTCATTCTTCTGTGTTAACATCTTATTCTCGTTCTTGAGGTAAATCAACTCTTTCTTTTTCTTCCTCCCTTATATATTCTATTTTCTAGTTCACTCTCTTGTTGGTTGGTGGAAACTTCTGGTAGATAACAAAATTCTTCTGTGTTAACATCTTATTCTCATTCTTGAGGTAAGTCAACTCTTTCTTTTTCTTCTTCAAGTGTGTTTCCATTCTTTTCAATTTTTTAATCAACTCAGCTTGTCTCTGCCTAGGGTTAATCTGGGAAAGCATCTTCGTACAACTTTTTCTTGGAAGGGCAGCAAAGCGTGTGTGGTGGGCTGGCTGGATGGCCGTCCGTTAGTGGATGTAGTGAGAGTGGCCACAGATATTTATATATGTGGCTCAGCTAACACAGTGCTTCCGGCAACCAGCTATTAGTCAGAACCGGGACTTTTATGTGGTACTTATTACTATCTAGCTTATCTAGGCAATTCACAAACACAACGAAAACAACATATGTCCCATACAGTCCTGCCCTTTCGATAACCTACACTGAATACACTGAATAATAATTACCAAGGCAAAATTTAAACAAATAAAAACATGCACACTTTTATTTAATGAAAATAACAGTGGAATTAATATGGAATGAAACATGTCAACCCTTTGTGACCATTGAAAAAAAAAAAATCCTTATTCTTGCATCTTTCATATTGTTAAGCTAAACAATGTCCCAGGTTCTTTCCTAAATCATGCATTTGAAAATAATTTAGTTTTATTATCTTCTTAGCATGAAATGTTTTAGGATTGTTGTTATGGTAGTTTACATATATTATGTGTTTCTTCATACCCTAAAAAAGTTCAGAATATTTGCTATGATATATGAATCTTGATGATTCACCCTTGTTTGCTTCATTACGTGTTTGTTAAAATTCCTAACCTCCCATTGAATCCAGTTATATTTATTTTTAACAAGAGAGTTTAGAATTGTTACGCCTACATCCATTCCATTTATGTTTCTCCTACATTGCCAATGTATTTTCTCGGGCCAAACCATACTGAGCAACAGCGCTTGCAGTTTGTATTCGACTTCACGTTCAGCCATATATTGGCACATTCGTTCCTTATCCCTATGATTACTATTAATGTAATCTTTATATTCTGTCGTATATAGCTCTTGACTAGCCGATATGAACATAAGAGTAAGGCGGTTTATTTCATTCAACAGACAAGCACAAGTTGAACTACTCCTCACCTTCTAAATGAAAATTACACTGTAGATCATTATTGCTGTTTTTATTTGTGGTATAGAAGGTAATACTCTTTGTGGAATCCTGGTATCCATTAATCAAATTTTGGGCGAGTAAATGACAAAGATTTGTAATACTATGTAAAACTGGTGGAAATGTATAAATATTACCCCGACGGTATAATACATTTCGATATTCATTAAAAGATTTATTTATTGTTATTTTGTCTCTAAATGTGTGGCTGTTCTTATTTCGGATATCGAAGACTGCCAGATTTTGTAAAACAGGTAATTGGAATAAGATTTGATTATTTCCATAGACCCAGACATATTTTATATCATATTCTGACACCAGAGTTTCTAGACATTCGCTTAAGTTATTTAATTCTTCTTGATTTTGGTTTAATTCTTCATCTGTTATTTCATCTTTGTTCGTTTTTGTATTTATATCTAGATACCTATTAATGCATTTGAAGGGGAAATGAAAGACCGATTTATCTACATAACAATAACCATTAGCCATATTTACTACTGAAGCAGAGGCTTCGTATAGGATATATCGTTTATGGACATATCCATTCGATTCAGAAAAAGTTTGTATATAATTAAAAGCTAATAAAAAACAATTTTCCATTATTATTAAACCTCTATTTTTTAAAAGAAACAAATGTATATAAGTATAGTTTAATATTATCAGATGATATAGTTTAGTTTATTGTTCATAGCTTTGTTTATAATAACAATACCTGCTGGTCTAATTGTAAAACTTATTTTTCAAAAATTATAAGTATAACCGTTAATCAATGCTTTTGGGGGTTCAAACCAGCATATGTTTGATATTCTGTTAAAATAATTTTTTTTATGAATTTATTATGACTAAAAAACAATAGGAAAAAAAAAGAAAAAAGTAGCAATGGGGTTAATAAGAATTTAGTTGCTATAATCCTAATTATAGTCGTTATAAATAATTATTTATTTACGCGGAAAAACGTATCAATGTCAGTAAGGCTATCAGACATGATCCGATTCATGAAACAACATTACAATCCACCATCAGTCCAACAATAACAAAATTATCTGAAACATTACAAACCACCATCAGTCCAACAACAACAACAACACAACAACAACGTCCTCTGAAGTACTTCAAGAAACAACATTACCATCCACCATCGGTTCAACAACAGCAACAACAACAACAACAGAGTCCTCTGAAGAATCTAATATAATCATCTCAAAGTTGGAATCATTATTCTCCCCGTTTATCAGAGATATAAATACCTATAAAGGTCTCGTAATTATTCCTAAACCACCAATTTCGTATAATCCTAAGAATAGAATCGAAAGTGAGAATACAATCATTAAGCCTTTTAATAACTTCCTTTTAAATTACAATAAAATCCACAGATATTTAGATAATAATAATGTCTCAAATAACACAAATTATGTATGGCAAAATTCTGATTACGACAAGGGATATTATACCAAAAATCCAATTATTTTAATATTTCCTTGGAATATTAATGATTTGAAACCTAATGTTTATACAGATCAAAGTGAAATACAAGATGTTAAATTACAAAACCATATAAATGCAGTACGGACCAAATCACATAATAAAAGAAAAAAATTCGACATGGACAAATTGTGGATATCATGTACGCATGCGGCAAGTCAAGATATATTTATTCAGGGATTCTCTAAGTATGATTTTCCAATTAAAGAAAATTCATTACCACCATTTGTGGTAATGAAACTTGAACTTCAAGATGGTAATAATGAGGTGGAATGTAAAATGGTGGCTAAGAACATTAATTCCTCAGAAACCTTTGCTAGCATTAAATTTAATATCAATGTGGAAATCTCGGAAGAAGAACAAGAAACAGGAGGAAGATCAGGACTCCTCCCTGATATAGTTTTCGATTATGAGTCCAGAAAC
>NC_091170.1:514793-553890 GCF_040958095.1 Procambarus clarkii | reverse complement strand
GTTGATTGACGGTTGAGAGGCGGGACCAAAGAGCCAGAGCTCAACCCCCGCAAGCACAATTAGGTGAGTACAATTAGGTGAGTACACACACACACACACACACACACACACACACACACACACACACACACACACACACACACACACACACACACACACACACACACAAGCCTTTGATACAGTGCCACACAAGAGGCTAGTGCGAAAGTTGGAGATGCAGGCTGGAGTGAGAGGGAAGGTACTCCGGTGGATAGAGGAATACCTAAGCAACAGGAGACAACGAGTCTGTGTGAGGGGTGAGGTCTCAGATTGGCGAGACGTCACAAGTGGAGTCCCGCTGGGGTCAGTCCTTGGACCTATACTGTTTCTGGTATATGTAAATGATCTCCCAGAGGGTATAGATTCGTTCCTCTCAATGTTTGCCGACGATGCAAAAATTATGAGGAGGATTGAAACAGAGGATGATAGTAGGAGGCTACAAGATGACCTGGATAGACTGAGTGAATGGTCCAACAAATGGCTGTTGAAGTTCAACCCGAGTAAATGCAAAGTAATGAAACTAGGAAGTGGAAACAGGAGGCCAGGCACAGGATACAGAATAGGAGATGAAGTACTTAATGAAACAGACAGAGAGAAAGATCTAGGAGTTGATATCACACCAAACCTGTCTCCTGAAGCCCACATAAAGAGAATAACGTCTGCGGCATATGCGAGGCTGGCTAACATCAGAACGGCGTTCAGGAACCTGTGTAAGGAATCATTCAGAATATTGTACACCACATATGTAAGACCAATCCTGGAGTATGCGGCCCCAGCATGGAGCCCGTACCTTGTCAAGCACAAGACGAAGCTGGAAAAAGTCCAAAGGTATGCTACTAGACTAGTCCCAGAACTAAGAGGCATGAGTTATGAGGAAAGGCTGCGGGAAATGCACCTCACGACACTGGAAGACAGAAGAGTAAGGGGGGACATGATCACAACCTACAAAATCCTCAGGGGAATCGACCGGGTAAACAAGGATGAACTATTCAACACTGGTGGGACGCGAACAATGGGACACAGGTGGAAGCTGAGTACCCAAATGAGCCACAGAGACGTTAGAAAGAACTTTTTCAGTGTCAGAGTAGTTAGTAAATGGAATGCATTAGGAAGTGATGTGGTGGAGGCTGACTCCATACACAGTTTCAAATGTAGATATGATAGAGCCCAATAGGCTCAGGAATCTGTACACCAGTTGATTGACGGTTGAGAGGCGGGACCAAAGAGCCAGAGCTCAACCCCCGCAAGCACAATTAGGTGAGTACAATTAGGTGAGTACACACACACACACACACACACACACACACACACACACACACACACACACACACACACACACACACACACACACACACACACACACACACACACACACACACACACACAAGCCTTTGATACAGTGCCACACAAGAGGCTAGTGCGAAAGTTGGAGATGCAGGCTGGAGTGAGAGGGAAGGTACTCCGGTGGATAGAGGAATACCTAAGCAACAGGAGACAACGAGTCTGTGTGAGGGGTGAGGTCTCAGATTGGCGAGACGTCACAAGTGGAGTCCCGCAGGGGTCAGTCCTTGGACCTATACTGTTTCTGGTATATGTAAATGATCTCCCAGAGGGTATAGATTCGTTCCTCTCAATGTTTGCCGACGATGCAAAAATTATGAGGAGGATTGAAACAGAGGATGATAGTAGGAGGCTACAAGATGACCTGGATAGACTGAGTGAATGGTCCAACAAATGGCTGTTGAAGTTCAACCCGAGTAAATGCAAAGTAATGAAACTAGGAAGTGGAAACAGGAGGCCAGGCACAGGATACAGAATAGGAGATGAAGTACTTAATGAAACAGACAGAGAGAAAGATCTAGGAGTTGATATCACACCAAACCTGTCTCCTGAAGCCCACATAAAGAGAATAACGTCTGCGGCATATGCGAGGCTGGCTAACATCAGAACGGCGTTCAGGAACCTGTGTAAGGAATCATTCAGAATATTGTACACCACATATGTAAGACCAATCCTGGAGTATGCGGCCCCAGCATGGAGCCCGTACCTTGTCAAGCACAAGACGAAGCTGGAAAAAGTCCAAAGGTATGCTACTTGACTAGTCCCAGAACTAAGAGGCATGAGTTATGAGGAAAGGCTGCGGGAAATGCACCTCACGACACTGGAAGACAGAAGAGTAAGGGGGGACATGATCACAACCTACAAAATCCTCAGGGGAATCGACCGGGTAAACAAGGATGAACTATTCAACACTGGTGGGACGCGAACAAGGGGACACAGGTGGAAGCTGAGTACCCAAATGAGCCACAGAGACGTTAGAAAGAACTTTTTCAGTGTCAGAGTAGTTAGTAAATGGAATGCATTAGGAAGTGATGTGGTGGAGGCTGACTCCATACACAGTTTCAAATGTAGATATGATAGAGCCCAATAGGCTCAGGAATCTGTACACCAGTTGATTGACGGTTGAGAGGCGGGACCAAAGAGCCAGAGCCTAACCCCCGCAAGCACAATTAGGTGAGTACAATTAGGTGAGTACACACACACACACACACACACACACACACACACACACACACACACACACACACACACACACACACACACACACACACACACACACACACACACACACACACACACACACACACACACACACACACACACACACACACACCACACGCACACACACACACACACACACACACACACACACACACACACACACACACACACACACACACACACACACACACACACACACACACACACACACACACACAAGCCTTTGATACAGTGCCACACAAGAGGCTAGTGCGAAAGTTGGAGATGCAGGCTGGAGTGAGAGGGAAGGTACTCCGGTGGATAGAGGAATACCTAAGCAACAGGAGACAACGAGTCTGTGTGAGGGGTGAGGTCTCAGATTGGCGAGACGTCACAAGTGGAGTCCCGAAGGGGTCAGTCCTTGGACCTATACTGTTTCTGGTATATGTAAATGATCTCCCAGAGGGTATAGATTCGTTCCTCTCAATGTTTGCCGACGATGCAAAAATTATGAGGAGGATTGAAACAGAGGATGATAGTAGGAGGCTACAAGATGACCTGGATAGACTGAGTGAATGGTCCAACAAATGGCTGTTGAAGTTCAACCCGAGTAAATGCAAAGTAATGAAACTAGGAAGTGGAAACAGGAGGCCAGGCACAGGATACAGAATAGGAGATGAAGTACTTAATGAAACAGACAGAGAGAAAGATCTAGGAGTTGATATCACACCAAACCTGTCTCCTGAAGCCCACATAAAGAGAATAACGTCTGCGGCATATGCGAGGCTGGCTAACATCAGAACGGCGTTCAGGAACCTGTGTAAGGAATCATTCAGAATATTGTACACCACATATGTAAGACCAATCCTGGAGTATGCGGCCCCAGCATGGAGCCCGTACCTTGTCAAGCACAAGACGAAGCTGGAAAAAGTCCAAAGGTATGCTACTAGACTAGTCCCAGAACTAAGAGGCATGAGTTATGAGGAAAGGCTGCGGGAAATGCACCTCACGACACTGGAAGACAGAAGAGTAAGGGGGGACATGATCACAACCTACAAAATCCTCAGGGGAATCGACCGGGTAAACAAGGATGAACTATTCAACACTGGTGGGACGCGAACAAGGGGACACAGGTGGAAGCTGAGTACCCAAATGAGCCACAGAGACGTTAGAAAGAACTTTTTCAGTGTCAGAGTAGTTAGTAAATGGAATGCATTAGGAAGTGATGTGGTGGAGGCTGACTCCATACACAGTTTCAAATGTAGATATGATAGAGCCCAATAGGCTCAGGAATCTGTACACCAGTTGATTGACGGTTGAGAGGCGGGACCAAAGAGCCAGAGCTCAACCCCCGCAAGCACAATTAGGTGAGTACAATTAGGTGGGTACACACACACACACACACAAACACACACACACACACACACACACACACACACACACACACACACACACACACACACACACACACACACACACACACACACACACAAGCCTTTGATACAGTGCCACACAAGAGGCTAGTGCGAAAGTTGGAGATGCAGGCTGGAGTGAGAGGGAAGGTACTCCGGTGGATAGAGGAATACCTAAGCAACAGGAGACAACGAGTCTGTGTGAGGGGTGAGGTCTCAGATTGGCGAGACGTCACAAGTGGAGTCCCGCATGGGGTCAGTCCTTGGACCTATACTGTTTCTGGTATATGTAAATGATCTCCCAGAGGGTATAGATTCGTTCCTCTCAATGTTTGCCGACGATGCAAAAATTATGAGGAGGATTGAAACAGAGGATGATAGTAGGAGGCTACAAGATGACCTGGATAGACTGAGTGAATGGTCCAACAAATGGCTGTTGAAGTTCAACCCGAGTAAATGCAAAGTAATGAAACTAGGAAGTGGAAACAGGAGGCCAGGCACAGTATACAGAATAGGAGATGAAGTACTTAATGAAACAGACAGAGAGAAAGATCTAGGAGTTGATATCACACCAAACCTGTCTCCTGAAGCCCACATAAAGAGAATAACGTCTGCGGCATATGCGAGGCTGGCTAACATCAGAACGGCGTTCAGGAACCTGTGTAAGGAATCATTCAGAATCTTGTACACCACATATGTAAGACCAATCCTGGAGTATGCGGCCCCAGCATGGAGCCCGTACCTTGTCAAGCACAAGACGAAGCTGGAAAAAGTCCAAAGGTATGCTACTAGACTAGTCCCAGAACTAAGAGGCATGAGTTATGAGGAAAGGCTGCGGGAAATGCACCTCACGACACTGGAAGACAGAAGAGTAAGGGGGGACATGATCACAACCTACAAAATCCTCAGGGGAATCGACCGGGTAAACAAGGATTAACTATTCAACACTGGTGGGACGCGAACAAGGGGACACAGGTGGAAGCTAAGTACCCAAATGAGCCACAGAGACGTTAGAAAGAACTTTTTCAGTGTCAGAGTAGTTAGTAAATGGAATGCATTAGGAAGTGATGTGGTGGAGGCTGACTCCATACACAGTTTCAAATGTAGATATGATAGAGCCCAATAGGCTCAGGAATCTGTACACCAGTTGATTGACGGTTGAGAGGCGGGACCAAAGAGCCAGAGCTCAACCCCCGCAAGCACAATTAGGTGAGTACAATTAGGTGAGTACACACACACACACACACACACACACACACACACACACACACACACACACACACACACACACACACACACACACACATACACACACACACACACACACACACACACACACAAGCCTTTGATACAGTGCCACACAAGAGGCTAGTGCGAAAGTTGGAGATGCAGGCTGGAGTGAGAGGGAAGGTACTCCGGTGGATAGAGGAATACCTAAGCAACAGGAGACAACGAGTCTGTGTGAGGGGTGAGGTCTCAGATTGGCGAGACGTCACAAGTGGAGTCCCGAAGGGGTCAGTCCTTGGACCTATACTGTTTCTGGTATATGTAAATGATCTCCCAGAGGGTATAGATTCGTTCCTCTCAATGTTTGCCGACGATGCAAAAATTATGAGGAGGATTGAAACAGAGGATGATAGTAGGAGGCTACAAGATGACCTGGATAGACTGAGTGAATGGTCCAACAAATGGCTGTTGAAGTTCAACCCGAGTAAATGCAAAGTAATGAAACTAGGAAGTGGAAACAGGAGGCCAGGCACAGGATACAGAATAGGAGATGAAGTACTTAATGAAACAGACAGAGAGAAAGATCTAGGAGTTGATATCACATCAAACCTGTCTCCTGAAGCCCACATAAAGAGAATAACGTCTGCGGCATATGCGAGGCTGGCTAACATCAGAACGGCGTTCAGGAACCTGTGTAAGGAATCATTCAGAATATTGTACACCACATATGTAAGACCAATCCTGGAGTATGCGGCCCCAGCATGGAGCCCGTACCTTGTCAAGCACAAGACAAAGCTGGAAAAAGTCCAAAGGTATGCTACTAGACTAGTCCCAGAACTAAGAGGCATGAGTTATGAGGAAAGGCTGCGGGAAATGCACCTCACGACACTGGAAGACAGAAGAGTAAGGGGGGACATGATCACAACCTACAAAATCCTCAGGGGAATCGACCGGGTAAACAAGGATGAACTATTCAACACTGGTGGGACGCGAACAAGGGGACACAGGTGGAAGCTGAGTACCCAAATGAGCCACAGAGACGTTAGAAAGAACTTTTTCAGTGTCAGAGTAGTTAGTAAATGGAATGCATTAGGAAGTGATGTGGTGGAGGCTGACTCCATACACAGTTTCAAATGTAGATATGATAGAGCCCAATAGGCTCAGGAATCTGTACACCAGTTGATTGACGGTTGAGAGGCGGGACCAAAGAGCCAGAGCTCAACCCCCGCAAGCACAATTAGGTGAGTACAATTAGGTGAGTACACACACACACACACACACACACACACACACACACACACACACACACACACACACACACACACACACACACACACACACACACACACACACACACACACACACAAGCCTTTGATACAGTGCCACACAAGAGGCTAGTGCGAAAGTTGGAGATGCAGGCTGGAGTGAGAGGGAAGGTACTCCGGTGGATAGAGGAATACCTAAGCAACAGGAGACAACGAGTCTGTGTGAGGGGTGAGGTCTCAGATTGGCGAGACGTCACAAGTGGAGTCCCGCTGGGGTCAGTCCTTGGACCTATACTGTTTCTGGTATATGTAAATGATCTCCCAGAGGGTATAGATTCGTTCCTCTCAATGTTTGCCGACGATGCAAAAATTATGAGGAGGATTGAAACAGAGGATGATAGTAGGAGGCTACAAGATGACCTGGATAGACTGAGTGAATGGTCCAACAAATGGCTGTTGAAGTTCAACCCGAGTAAATGCAAAGTAATGAAACTAGGAAGTGGAAACAGGAGGCCAGGCACAGTATTCAGAATAGGAGATGAAGTACTTAATGAAACAGACAGAGAGAAAGATCTAGGAGTTGATATCACACCAAACCTGTCTCCTGAAGCCCACATAAAGAGAATAACGTCTGCGGCATATGCGAGGCTGGCTAACATCAGAACGGCGTTCAGGAACCTGTGTAAGGAATCATTCAGAATCTTGTACACCACATATGTAAGACCAATCCTGGAGTATGCGGCCCCAGCATGGAGCCCGTACCTTGTCAAGCACAAGACGAAGCTGGAAAAAGTCCAAAGGTATGCTACTAGACTAGTCCCAGAACTAAGAGGCATGAGTTATGAGGAAAGGCTGCGGGAAATGCACCTCACGACACTGGAAGACAGAAGAGTAAGGGGGGACATGATCACAACCTACAAAATCCTCAGGGGAATCGACCGGGTAAACAAGGATTAACTATTCAACACTGGTGGGACGCGAACAAGGGGACACAGGTGGAAGCTAAGTACCCAAATGAGCCACAGAGACGTTAGAAAGAACTTTTTCAGTGTCAAAGTAGTTAGTAAATGGAATGCATTAGGAAGTGATGTGGTGGAGGCTGACTCCATACACAGTTTCAAATGTAGATATGATAGAGCCCAATAGGCTCAGGAATCTGTACACCAGTTGATTGACGGTTGAGAGGCGGGACCAAAGAGCCAGAGCTCAACCCCCGCAAGCACAATTAGGTGAGTACAATTAGGTGAGTACACACACACACACACACACACACACACACACACACACACACACACACACACACACACACACACACACACACACACACACACACACACACACACACACACACACACACACACACACACACACACACACACACACACACACACACACACACACACACACACACACACACACACACACACACACACACACACACACACACACAAGCCTTTGATACAGTGCCACACAAGAGGCTAGTGCGAAAGTTGGAGATGCAGGCTGGAGGGAGAGGGAAGGTACTCCGGTGGATAGAGGAATACCTAAGCAACAGGAGACAACGAGTCTGTGTGAGGGGTGAGGTCTCAGATTGGCGAGACGTCACAAGTGGAGTCCCGAAGGGGTCAGTCCTTGGACCTATACTGTTTCTGGTATATGTAAATGATCTCCCAGAGGGTATAGATTCGTTCCTCTCAATGTTTGCCGACGATGCAAAAATTATGAGGAGGATTGAAACAGAGGATGATAGTAGGAGGCTACAAGATGACCTGGATAGACTGAGTGAATGGTCCAACAAATGGCTGTTGAAGTTCAACCCGAGTAAATGCAAAGTAATGAAACTAGGAAGTGGAAACAGGAGGCCAGGCACAGGATACAGAATAGGAGATGAAGTACTTAATGAAACAGACAGAGAGAAAGATCTAGGAGTTGATATCACACCAAACCTGTCTCCTGAAGCCCACATAAAGAGAATAACGTCTGCGGCATATGCGAGGCTGGCTAACATCAGAACGGCGTTCAGGAACCTGTGTAAGGAATCATTCAGAATATTGTACACCACATATGTAAGACCAATCCTGGAGTATGCGGCCCCAGCATGGAGCCCGTACCTTGTCAAGCACAAGACAAAGCTGGAAAAAGTCCAAAGGTATGCTACTAGACTAGTCCCAGAACTAAGAGGCATGAGTTATGAGGAAAGGCTGCGGGAAATGCACCTCACGACACTGGAAGACAGAAGAGTAAGGGGGGACATGATCACAACCTACAAAATCCTCAGGGGAATCGACCGGGTAAACAAGGATGAACTATTCAACACTGGTGGGACGCGAACAAGGGGACACAGGTGGAAGTTGAGTACCCAAATGAGCCACAGAGACGTTAGAAAGAACTTTTTCAGTGTCAGAGTAGTTAGTAAATGGAATGCATTAGGAAGTGATGTGGTGGAGGCTGACTCCATACACAGTTTCAAATGTAGATATGATAGAGCCCAATAGGCTCAGGAATCTGTACACCAGTTGATTGACGGTTGAGAGGCGGGACCAAAGAGCCAGAGCTCAACCCCCGCAAGCACAATTAGGTGAGTACAATTAGGTGAGTACACACACACACACACACACACACACACACACACACACACACACACACACACACACACACACACACACACACACACACACACACACACACACACACACACACACACACACACACAAGCCTTTGATACAGTGCCACACAAGAGGCTAGTGCGAAAGTTGGAGATGCAGGCTGGAGTGAGAGGGAAGGTACTCCGGTGGATAGAGGAATACCTAAGCAACAGGAGACAACGAGTCTGTGTGAGGGGTGAGGTCTCAGATTGGCGAGACGTCACAAGTGGAGTCCCGCTGGGGTCAGTCCTTGGACCTATACTGTTTCTGGTATATGTAAATGATCTCCCAGAGGGTATAGATTCGTTCCTCTCAATGTTTGCCGACGATGCAAAAATTATGAGGAGGATTGAAACAGAGGATGATAGTAGGAGGCTACAAGATGACCTGGATAGACTGAGTGAATGGTCCAACAAATGGCTGTTGAAGTTCAACCCGAGTAAATGCAAAGTAATGAAACTAGGAAGTGGAAACAGGAGGCCAGGCACAGTATACAGAATAGGAGATGAAGTACTTAATGAAACAGACAGAGAGAAAGATCTAGGAGTTGATATCACACCAAACCTGTCTCCTGAAGCCCACATAAAGAGAATAACGTCTGCGGCATATGCGAGGCTGGCTAACATCAGAACGGCGTTCAGGAACCTGTGTAAGGAATCATTCAGAATCTTGTACACCACATATGTAAGACCAATCCTGGAGTATGCGGCCCCAGCATGGAGCCCGTACCTTGTCAAGCACAAGACGAAGCTGGAAAAAGTCCAAAGGTATGCTACTAGACTAGTCCCAGAACTAAGAGGCATGAGTTATGAGGAAAGGCTGCGGGAAATGCACCTCACGACACTGGAAGACAGAAGAGTAAGGGGGGACATGATCACAACCTACAAAATCCTCAGGGGAATCGACCGGGTAAACAAGGATTAACTATTCAACACTGGTGGGACGCGAACAAGGGGACACAGGTGGAAGCTAAGTACCCAAATGAGCCACAGAGACGTTAGAAAGAACTTTTTCAGTGTCAGAGTAGTTAGTAAATGGAATGCATTAGGAAGTGATGTGGTGGAGGCTGACTCCATACACAGTTTCAAATGTAGATATGATAGAGCCCAATAGGCTCAGGAATCTGTACACCAGTTGATTGACGGTTGAGAGGCGGGACCAAAGAGCCAGAGCTCAACCCCCGGAAGCACAATTAGGTGAGTACACACACACACACACACACACACACACACACACACACACACACACACACACACACACACACACACACACACACACACACACACACACACACACACACACACAAGCCTTTGATACAGTGCCACACAAGAGGCTAGTGCGAAAGTTGGAGATGCAGGCTGGAGTGAGAGGGAAGGTACTCCGGTGGATAGAGGAATACCTAAGCAACAGGAGACAACGAGTCTGTGTGAGG
This sequence comes from Procambarus clarkii, assembly GCF_040958095.1. Lineage (NCBI taxonomy): Eukaryota > Metazoa > Arthropoda > Malacostraca > Decapoda > Cambaridae > Procambarus > Procambarus clarkii. The sequence goes on along the minus strand of NC_091170.1, from coordinate 543,329 downwards.
GGTGAGGTCTCAGATTGGCGAGACGTCACAAGTGGAGTCCCGAAGGGGTCAGTCCTTGGACCTATACTGTTTCTGGTATATGTAAATGATCTCCCAGAGGGTATAGATTCGTTCCTCTCAATGTTTGCCGACGATGCAAAAATTATGAGGAGGATTGAAACAGAGGATGATAGTAGGAGGCTACAAGATGACCTGGATAGACTGAGTGAATGGTCCAACAAATGGCTGTTGAAGTTCAACCCGAGTAAATGCAAAGTAATGAAACTAGGAAGTGGAAACAGGAGGCCAGGCACAGGATACAGAATAGGAGATGAAGTACTTAATGAAACAGACAGAGAGAAAGATCTAGGAGTTGATATCACATCAAACCTGTCTCCTGAAGCCCACATAAAGAGAATAACGTCTGCGGCATATGCGAGGCTGGCTAACATCAGAACGGCGTTCAGGAACCTGTGTAAGGAATCATTCAGAATATTGTACACCACATATGTAAGACCAATCCTGGAGTATGCGGCCCCAGCATGGAGCCCGTACCTTGTCAAGCACAAGACAAAGCTGGAAAAAGTCCAAAGGTATGCTACTAGACTAGTCCCAGAACTAAGAGGCATGAGTTATGAGGAAAGGCTGCGGGAAATGCACCTCACGACACTGGAAGACAGAAGAGTAAGGGGGGACATGATCACAACCTACAAAATCCTCAGGGGAATCGACCGGGTAAACAAGGATGAACTATTCAACACTGGTGGGACGCGAACAAGGGGACACAGGTGGAAGCTGAGTACCCAAATGAGCCACAGAGACGTTAGAATGAACTTTTTCAGTGTCAGAGTAGTTAGTAAATGGAATGCATTAGGAAGTGATGTGGTGGAGGCTGACTCCATACACAGTTTCAAATGTAGATATGATAGAGCCCAATAGGCTCAGGAATCTGTACACCAGTTGATTGACGGTTGAGAGGCGGGACCAAAGAGCCAGAGCTCAACCCCCGCAAGCACAATTAGGTGAGTACAATTAGGTGAGTACACACACACACACACACACACACACACACACACACACACACACACACACACACACACACACACACACACACACACACACACACACAAGCCTTTGATACAGTGCCACACAAGAGGCTAGTGCGAAAGTTGGAGATGCAGGCTGGAGTGAGAGGGAAGGTACTCCGGTGGATAGAGGAATACCTAAGCAACAGGAGACAACGAGTCTGTGTGAGGGGTGAGGTCTCAGATTGGCGAGACGTCACAAGTGGAGTCCCGCTGGGGTCAGTCCTTGGACCTATACTGTTTCTGGTATATGTAAATGATCTCCCAGAGGGTATAGATTCGTTCCTCTCAATGTTTGCCGACGATGCAAAAATTATGAGGAGGATTGAAACAGAGGATGATAGTAGGAGGCTACAAGATGACCTGGATAGACTGAGTGAATGGTCCAACAAATGGCTGTTGAAGTTCAACCCGAGTAAATGCAAAGTAATGAAACTAGGAAGTGGAAACAGGAGGCCAGGCACAGTATTCAGAATAGGAGATGAAGTACTTAATGAAACAGACAGAGAGAAAGATCTAGGAGTTGATATCACACCAAACCTGTCTCCTGAAGCCCACATAAAGAGAATAACGTCTGCGGCATATGCGAGGCTGGCTAACATCAGAACGGCGTTCAGGAACCTGTGTAAGGAATCATTCAGAATCTTGTACACCACATATGTAAGACCAATCCTGGAGTATGCGGCCCCAGCATGGAGCCCGTACCTTGTCAAGCACAAGACGAAGCTGGAAAAAGTCCAAAGGTATGCTACTAGACTAGTCCCAGAACTAAGAGGCATGAGTTATGAGGAAAGGCTGCGGGAAATGCACCTCACGACACTGGAAGACAGAAGAGTAAGGGGGGACATGATCACAACCTACAAAATCCTCAGGGGAATCGACCGGGTAAACAATGGATTAACTATTCAACACTGGTGGGACGCGAACAAGGGGACACAGGTGGAAGCTAAGTACCCAAATGAGCCACAGAGACGTTAGAAAGAACTTTTTCAGTGTCAGAGTAGTTAGTAAATGGAATGCATTAGGAAGTGATGTGGTGGAGGCTGACTCCATACACAGTTTCAAATGTAGATATGATAGAGCCCAATAGGCTCAGGAATCTGTACACCAGTTGATTGACGGTTGAGAGGCGGGACCAAAGAGCCAGAGCTCAACCCCCGCAAGCACAATTAGGTGAGTACAATTAGGTGAGTACACACACACACACACACACACACACACACACACACACACACACACACACACACACACACACACACACACACACACACACACACACACACACACACACACACACACACACACACACACACACACACACACACACACACACACACACACACACACACACACACACACACACACACAAGCCTTTGATACAGTGCCACACAAGAGGCTAGTGCGAAAGTTGGAGATGCAGGCTGGAGTGAGAGGGAAGGTACTCCGGTGGATAGAGGAATACCTAAGCAACAGGAGACAACGAGTCTGTGTGAGGGGTGAGGTCTCAGATTGGCGAGACGTCACAAGTGGAGTCCCGAAGGGGTCAGTCCTTGGACCTATACTGTTTCTGGTATATGTAAATGATCTCCCAGAGGGTATAGATTCGTTCCTCTCAATGTTTGCCGACGATGCAAAAATTATGAGGAGGATTGAAACAGAGGATGATAGTAGGAGGCTACAAGATGACCTGGATAGACTGAGTGAATGGTCCAACAAATGGCTGTTGAAGTTCAACCCGAGTAAATGCAAAGTAATGAAACTAGGAAGTGGAAACAGGAGGCCAGGCACAGGATACAGAATAGGAGATGAAGTACTTAATGAAACAGACAGAGAGAAAGATCTAGGAGTTGATATCACACCAAACCTGTCTCCTGAAGCCCACATAAAGAGAATAACGTCTGCGGCATATGCGAGGCTGGCTAACATCAGAACGGCGTTCAGGAACCTGTGTAAGGAATCATTCAGAATATTGTACACCACATATGTAAGACCAATCCTGGAGTATGCGGCCCCAGCATGGAGCCCGTACCTTGTCAAGCACAAGACAAAGCTGGAAAAAGTCCAAAGGTATGCTACTAGACTAGTCCCAGAACTAAGAGGCATGAGTTATGAGGAAAGGCTGCGGGAAATGCACCTCACGACACTGGAAGACAGAAGAGTAAGGGGGGACATGATCACAACCTACAAAATCCTCAGGGGAATCGACCGGGTAAACAAGGATGAACTATTCAACACTGGTGGGACGCGAACAAGGGGACACAGGTGGAAGCTGAGTACCCAAATGAGCCACAGAGACGTTAGAAAGAACTTTTTCAGTGTCAGAGTAGTTAGTAAATGGAATGCATTAGGAAGTGATGTGGTGGAGGCTGACTCCATACACAGTTTCAAATGTAGATATGATAGAGCCCAATAGGCTCAGGAATCTGTACACCAGTTGATTGACGGTTGAGAGGCGGGACCAAAGAGCCAGAGCTCAACCCCCGCAAGCACAATTAGGTGAGTACAATTAGGTGAGTACACACACACACACACACACACACACACACACACACACACACACACACACACACACACACACACACACACACACACAAGCCTTTGATACAGTGCCACACAAGAGGCTAGTGCGAAAGTTGGAGATGCAGGCTGGAGTGAGAGGGAAGGTACTCCGGTGGATAGAGGAATACCTAAGCAACAGGAGACAACGAGTCTGTGTGAGGGGTGAGGTCTCAGATTGGCGAGACGTCACAAGTGGAGTCCCGCTGGGGTCAGTCCTTGGACCTATACTGTTTCTGGTATATGTAAATGATCTCCCAGAGGGTATAGATTCGTTCCTCTCAATGTTTGCCGACGATGCAAAAATTATGAGGAGGATTGAAACAGAGGATGATAGTAGGAGGCTACAAGATGACCTGGATAGACTGAGTGAATGGTCCAACAAATGGCTGTTGAAGTTCAACCCGAGTAAATGCAAAGTAATGAAACTAGGAAGTGGAAACAGGAGGCCAGGCACAGTATACAGAATAGGAGATGAAGTACTTAATGAAACAGACAGAGAGAAAGATCTAGGAGTTGATATCACACCAAACCTGTCTCCTGAAGCCCACATAAAGAGAATAACGTCTGCGGCATATGCGAGGCTGGCTAACATCAGAACGGCGTTCAGGAACCTGTGTAAGGAATCATTCAGAATCTTGTACACCACATATGTAAGACCAATCCTGGAGTATGCGGCCCCAGCATGGAGCCCGTACCTTGTCAAGCACAAGACGAAGCTGGAAAAAGTCCAAAGGTATGCTACTAGACTAGTCCCAGAACTAAGAGGCATGAGTTATGAGGAAAGGCTGCGGGAAATGCACCTCACGACACTGGAAGACAGAAGAGTAAGGGGGGACATGATCACAACCTACAAAATCCTCAGGGGAATCGACCGGGTAAACAAGGATTAACTATTCAACACTGGTGGGACGCGAACAAGGGGACACAGGTGGAAGCTAAGTACCCAAATGAGCCACAGAGACGTTAGAAAGAACTTTTTCAGTGTCAGAGTAGTTAGTAAATGGAATGCATTAGGAAGTGATGTGGTGGAGGCTGACTCCATACACAGTTTCAAATGTAGATATGATAGAGCCCAATAGGCTCAGGAATCTGTACACCAGTTGATTGACGGTTGAGAGGCGGGACCAAAGAGCCAGAGCTCAACCCCCGCAAGCACAATTAGGTGAGTACAATTAGGTGAGTACACACACACACACACACACACACACACACACACACACACACACACACACACACACACACACACACACACACACACACACACACACACACACACACAAGCCTTTGATACAGTGCCACACAAGAGGCTAGTGCGAAAGTTGGAGATGCAGGCTGGAGTGAGAGGGAAGGTACTCCGGTGGATAGAGGAATACCTAAGCAACAGGAGACAACGAGTCTGTGTGAGGGGTGAGGTCTCAGATTGGCGAGACGTCACAAGTTTAGTCCCGCAGGGGTCAGTCCTTGGACCTATACTGTTTCTGGTATATGTAAATGATCTCCCAGAGGGTATAGATTCGTTCCTCTCAATGTTTGCCGACGATGCAAAAATTATGAGGAGGACTGAAACAGAGGATGATAGTAGGAGGCTACAAGATGACCTGGATAGACTGAGTGAATGGTCCAACAAATGGCTGTTGAAGTTCAACCCGAGTAAATGCAAAGTAATGAAACTAGGAAGTGGAAACAGGAGGCCAGGCACAGGATACAGAATAGGAGATGAAGTACTTAATGAAACAGACAGATAGAAAGATCTAGGAGTTGATATCACACCAAACCTGTCTCCTGAAGCCCACATAAAGAGAATAACGTCTGCGGCATATGCGAGGCTGGCTAACATCAGAACGGCGTTCAGGAACCTGTGTAAGGAATCATTCAGAATATTGTACACCACATATGTAAGACCAATCCTGGAGTATGCGGCCCCAGCATGGAGCCCGTACCTTGTCAAGCACAAGACGAAGCTGGAAAAAGTCCAAAGGTATGCTACTAGACTAGTCCCAGAACTAAGAGGCATGAGTTATGAGGAAAGGCTGCGGGAAATGCACCTCACGACACTGGAAGACAGAAGAGTAAGGGGGGACATGATCACAACCTACAAAATCCTCAGGGGAATCGACCGGGTAAACAAGGATGAACTATTCAACACTGGTGGGACGCGAACAAGGGGACACAGGTGGAAGCTGAGTACCCAAATGAGCCACAGAGACGTTAGAAAGAACTTTTTCAGTGTCAGAGTAGTTAGTAAATGGAATGCATTAGGAAGTGATGTGGTGGAGGCTGACTCCATACACAGTTTCAAATGTAGATATGATAGAGCCCAATAGGCTCAGGAATCTGTACACCAGTTGATTGACGGTTGAGAGGCGGGACCAAAGAGCCAGAGCTCAACCCCCGCAAGCACAATTAGGTGAGTACAATTAGGTGAGTACACACACACACACACACACACACACACACACACACACACACACACACACACACACACACACACACACACACACACACACACACACACACACACACACACACACACACACACACACACACACACACACACACACACACACACACACAATATTCTGATGAGCTGGAAAATCCGGGTACCAATGAAAGCACAAGCTTCATACATGGAACTCTGACAGTGGATGGGAAGAAGATTGCAATCTTGATACTCTACAATCCCCCACCAAACAGTAGAAGGCCCAGGCAGGAGTACGAGGACAGCAACAAGACATGTATGGATGAACTGCAGAGGGCAGCAACTTTAGCGCATAGAATGAGAGCGAAGCTGCTGGTCATGGGGGACCTAAATCACGGAGAGATAAATTGGGAAACGAGGAATCCCCATGGCGGGGAGGAGACCTGGGGAGCGAAGCTGGTAGACGTTATTGACAGGAATTTCCTAACACAGCATGTGAAAGAAGATACTAGGGAAAGAGGAGGGGATACGCCCAGCCTATTAGATCTCATTATCACTCAGAATGTAGAAGACATCGAGCAGTTGGAACATGAAATACCACTAGGAGCTAGTGACCATTGTGTCCTAGTCTTTGACTACATGATGGAGCTTAAAATTGTGACCAAAGGACAAGAGGTCCGGGAAAGGAGACTTGATTACAGAAAAGGGGACTACAGCAGGATAAGGGACTACCTGGGAGAAGTGCAGTGGGAGGAAGAACTTAGAGGAAAAACAGTGCAAGGTATGATGAACCAAGTCATATTGAAATGCAAGGAGGCTGAAGATAGATTTATTCCAACAATAAAGGAAAAAGCAGGAGGGAATATAATAACCCATGGTTTAATAGACAGTGTCAGGAAGCAAAGGTGAGAAGCAGGAGGGAGTGGAGGAAGTACAGAAGACAAAGGACAGAGGACAACAGGATTAGATGTAACAGAGCTAGGAATGATTACATTAACATAAGAAGAGTGTCGGAAAGGAATTATGAGAACGATATTGCAGTCAAAGCGAAAAAGCAACCAAAATTACTACATAGCCATATAAGAAGGAAGATGTCGGTAAATGACCAAGTGACAAGACTGAGGAAAACAGAAGGGGCATACACAGAAAGCGACAAGGAAATCTGCGAGGTACTGAATGCAAAATTCCATGGAGTGTTCACAACCGAGCCTGAGCAGCTCCCATTGTTAGAAGAGATTACCCAAGATGAAAGACTATCGGATATAGAGGTGACAGCAGAGGATGTAATGAAACAGTTGACAACACTGGATGCAAATAAAGCTGTTGGACCAGACAAAGTATCACCGTGGATACTCAAAGAGGCAGCGCAGGCTCTCAGCGTGCCTCTGGCAATGATCTTTAATGAGTCACTTATGTTGGGAGAATTGCCCAGTTGCTGGAAGGAGGCAAATGTCGTACCGATTTTCAAAAAGGGTGATAGGGAGGAGGCACTTAACTACAGACCCGTATCACTGACAAGCATCCCCTGCAAAATTCTTGAAAGAATAATTAGGCTAAGACTTGTTGAGCACCTGGAGAGCATTGGGTTTGTAAACAAGCACCAACATGGGTTCTGGACAGGGAAATCATGCCTAACAAACCTTTTAGAATTCTATGATAAAGTAACAAGGATAAGGCAGGACAGAGAAGGCTGGGCAGACTGCATATTTCTTGACTGCCAAAAGGCCTTTGATACGGTACCACACATGAGACTGCTATACAAACTTGAGAGGCAGGCAGGAGTAAGCGGAAAGGCCCTAGTATGGGTGAAGAACTACCTAACAGGAAGGAGCCAGAGGGTAATGGTAAGGGGCGAAAAGTCGGACTGGCGAACAGTAACAAGTGGAGTACCTCAAGGATCGGTGCTGGGACCAATCCTCTTTCTAATTTACGTAAATGATATGTTTACAGGAGTGGAATCATACATGTCAATGTTTGCAGATGACGCAAAATTAATGAGAAGAGTTGTGACAGACGAGGATTGTAGGATCCTCCAAGAGGACTTAAACAGGCTGCAGAGATGGTCAGGGAAATGGCTACTGGAGTTTAACACCAGTAAATGTAAAGTTATGGAAATGGGATCAGGTGACAGGAGACCAAAGGGACAGTACACAATGAAGGGGAACAGCCTACCTGTAACGATTCGAGAAAGAGACCTGGGAGTGGATGTGACACCTAATCTAACTCCTGAGGCACATATAAATAGGATAACGACAGCAGCGTACTCTACACTGGCGAAAATTAGAACTTCATTCAGAAACCTAAATGAGGAAGCTTTTAGGGCGCTTTACACTGCCTACGTGAGACCCGTCTTAGAGTATGCCGCGCCATCATGGAGCCCCCACCTGAAGAAACACATAAAGAAACTGGAGAAGGTTCAGAGGTTTGCGACGAGGCTTGTCCCAGAGCTACGAGGGATGGGATATGAAGAGCGGCTGAAGGAACTGAACCTTACGACACTAGAGAAAAGAAGGGAGAGAGGAGATATGATAGGGACATATAAAATACTCAGGGGAATTGACAAAGTGGAAATAGATGAAATGTTCACACGTAATAATAACAGAACGAGGGGACATGGGTGGAAACTGGAAACTCAGATGAGTCACAGAGATGTTAGGAAGTTTTCTTTTAGCGTGAGAGTAGTAGAAAAATGGAATGCACTTGGGGAACAGGTTGTGGAAGCAAATACTATTCATACTTTTAAAACTAGGTATGATAGGGAAATGGGACAGGAGTCATTGCTGTAAACAACCGATAGCTAGAAAGGCGGGATCCAAGAGTCAATGCTCGATCCTGCAAGCACATATAGGTGAGTACATATAGGTGAGTACACACACACACACACACAAGCCTTTGATACAGTGCCACACAAGAGGCTAGTGCGAAAGTTGGAGATGCAGGCTGGAGTGAGAGGGAAGGTACTCCGGTGGATAGAGGAATACCTAAGCAACAGGAGACAACGAGTCTGTGTGAGGGGTGAGGTCTCAGATTGGCGAGACGTCACAAGTGGAGTCCCGCAGGGGTCAGTCCTTGGACCTATACTGTTTCTGGTATATGTAAATGATCTCCCAGAGGGTATAGATTCGTTCCTCTCAATGTTTGCCGACGATGCAAAAATTATGAGGAGGATTGAAACAGAGGATGATAGTAGGAGGCTACAAGATGACCTGGATAGACTGAGTGAATGGTCCAACAAATGGCTGTTGAAGTTCAACCCGAGTAAATGCAAAGTAATGAAACTAGGAAGTGGAAACAGGAGGCCAGGCACAGGATACAGAATAGGAGATGAAGTACTTAATGAAACAGACAGAGAGAAAGATCTAGGAGTTGATATCACACCAAACCTGTCTCCTGAAGCCCACATAAAGAGAATAACGTCTGCGGCTTATGCGAGGCTGGCTAACATCAGAACGGCGTTCAGGAACCTGTGTAAGGAATCATTCAGAATATTGTACACCACATATGTAAGACCAATCCTGGAGTATGCGGCCCCAGCATGGAGCCCGTACCTTGTCAAGCACAAGACGAAGCTGGAAAAAGTCCAAAGGTATGCTACTAGACTAGTCCCAGAACTAAGAGGCATGAGTTATGAGGAAAGGCTGCGGGAAATGCACCTCACGACACTGGAAGACAGAAGAGTAAGGGGGGACATGATCACAACCTACAAAATCCTCAGGGGAATCGACCGGGTAAACAAGGATGAACTATTCAACACTGGTGGGACGCGAACAAGGGGACACAGGTGGAAGCTGAGTACCCAAATGAGCCACAGAGACGTTAGAAAGAACTTTTTCAGTGTCAGAGTAGTTAGTAAATGGAATGCATTAGGAAGTGATGTGGTGGAGGCTGACTCCATACACAGTTTCAAATGTAGATATGATAGAGCCCAATAGGCTCAGGAATCTGTACACCAGTTGATTGACGGTTGAGAGGCGGGACCAAAGAGCCAGAGCTCAACCCCCGCAAGCACAATTAGGTGAGTACAATTAGGTGAGTACACACACACACACACACACACACACACACACACACACACACACACACACACACACACACACACACACACACACACACACACACAAGCCTTTGATACAGTGCCACACAAGAGGCTAGTGCGAAAGTTGGAGATGCAGGCTGGAGTGAGAGGGAAGGTACTCCGGTGGATAGAGGAATACCTAAGCAACAGGAGACAACGAGTCTGTGTGAGGGGTGAGGTCTCAGATTGGCGAGACGTCACAAGTGGAGTCCCGCTGGGGTCAGTCCTTGGACCTATACTGTTTCTGGTATATGTAAATGATCTCCCAGAGGGTATAGATTCGTTCCTCTCAATGTTTGCCGACGATGCAAAAATTATGAGGAGGATTGAAACAGAGGATGATAGTAGGAGGCTACAAGATGACCTGGATAGACTGAGTGAATGGTCCAACAAATGGCTGTTGAAGTTCAACCCGAGTAAATGCAAAGTAATGAAACTAGGAAGTGGAAACAGGAGGCCAGGCACAGTATACAGAATAGGAGATGAAGTACTTAATGAAACAGACAGAGAGAAAGATCTAGGAGTTGATATCACACCAAACCTGTCTCCTGAAGCCCACATAAAGAGAATAACGTCTGCGGCATATGCGAGGCTGGCTAACATCAGAACGGCGTTCAGGAACCTGTGTAAGGAATCATTCAGAATCTTGTACACCACATATGTAAGACCAATCCTGGAGTATGCGGCCCCAGCATGGAGCCCGTACCTTGTCAAGCACAAGACGAAGCTGGAAAAAGTCCAAAGGTATGCTACTAGACTAGTCCCAGAACTAAGAGGCATGAGTTATGAGGAAAGGCTGCGGGAAATGCACCTCACGACACTGGAAGACAGAAGAGTAAGGGGGGACATGATCACAACCTACAAAATCCTCAGGGGAATCGACCGGGTAAACAAGGATTAACTATTCAACACTGGTGGGACGCGAACAAGGGGACACAGGTGGAAGCTAAGTACCCAAATGAGCCACAGAGACGTTAGAAAGAACTTTTTCAGTGTCAGAGTAGTTAGTAAATGGAATGCATTAGGAAGTGATGTGGTGGAGGCTGACTCCATACACAGTTTCAAATGTAGATATGATAGAGCCCAATAGGCTCAGGAATCTGTACACCAGTTGATTGACGGTTGAGAGGCGGGACCAAAGAGCCAGAGCTCAACCCCCGCAAGCACAATTAGGTGAGTACAATTAGGTGAGTACACACACACACACACACACACACACACACACACACACACACACACACACACACACACACACACACACACACACACACACACACACACACACACACACACACACACACACAAGCCTTTGATACAGTGCCACACAAGAGGCTAGTGCGAAAGTTGGAGATGCAGGCTGGAGTGAGAGGGAAGGTACTCCGGTGGATAGAGGAATACCTAAGCAACAGGAGACAACGAGTCTGTGTGAGGGGTGAGGTCTCAGATTGGCGAGACGTCACAAGTGGAGTCCCGCAGGGGTCAGTCCTTGGACCTATACTGTTTCTGGTATATGTAAATGATCTCCCAGAGGGTATAGATTCGTTCCTCTCAATGTTTGCCGACGATGCAAAAATTATGAGGAGGATTGAAACAGAGGATGATAGTAGGAGGCTACAAGATGACCTGGATAGACTGAGTGAATGGTCCAACAAATGGCTGTTGAAGTTCAACCCGAGTAAATGCAAAGTAATGAAACTAGGAAGTGGAAACAGGAGGCCAGGCACAGGATACAGAATAGGAGATGAAGTACTTAATGAAACAGACAGAGAGAAAGATCTAGGAGTTGATATCACACCAAACCTGTCTCCTGAAGCCCACATAAAGAGAATAACGTCTGCGGCATATGCGAGGCTGGCTAACATCAGAACGGCGTTCAGGAACCTGTGTAAGGAATCATTCAGAATATTGTACACCACATATGTAAGACCAATCCTGGAGTATGCGGCCCCAGCATGGAGCCCGTACCTTGTCAAGCACAAGACGAAGCTGGAAAAAGTCCAAAGGTATGCTACTAGACTAGTCCCAGAACTAAGAGGCATGAGTTATGAGGAAAGGCTGCGGGAAATGCACCTCACGACACTGGAAGACAGAAGAGTAAGGGGGGACATGATCACAACCTACAAAATCCTCAGGGGAATCGACCGGGTAAACAAGGATGAACTATTCAACACTGGTGGGACGCGAACAAGGGGACACAGGTGGAAGCTGAGTACCCAAATGAGCCACAGAGACGTTAGAAAGAACTTTTTCAGTGTCAGAGTAGTTAGTAAATGGAATGCATTAGGAAGTGATGTGGTGGAGGCTGACTCCATACACAGTTTCAAATGTAGATATGATAGAGCCCAATAGGCTCAGGAATCTGTACACCAGTTGATTGACGGTTGAGAGGCGGGACCAAAGAGCCAGAGCTCAACCCCCGCAAGCACAATTAGGTGAGTACAATTAGGTGAGTACACACACACACACACACACACACACACACACACACACACACACACACACACACACACACACACACACACACACACACACACACACACACAATATTCTGATGAGCTGGAAAATCCGGGTACCAATGAAAGCACAAGCTTCATACATGGAACTCTGACAGTGGATGGGAAGAAGATTGCAATCTTGATACTCTACAATCCCCCACCAAACAGTAGAAGGCCCAGGCAGGAGTACGAGGACAGCAACAAGACATGTATGGATGAACTGCAGAGGGCAGCAACTTTAGCGCATAGAATGAGAGCGAAGCTGCTGGTCATGGGGGACCTAAATCACGGAGAGATAAATTGGGAAACGAGGAATCCCCATGGCGGGGAGGAGACCTGGGGAGCGAAGCTGGTAGACGTTATTGACAGGAATTTCCTAACACAGCATGTGAAAGAAGATACTAGGGAAAGAGGAGGGGATACGCCCAGCCTATTAGATCTCATTATCACTCAGAATGTAGAAGACATCGAGCAGTTGGAACATGAAATACCACTAGGAGCTAGTGACCATTGTGTCCTAGTCTTTGACTACATGATGGAGCTTAAAATTGTGACCAAAGGACAAGAGGTCCGGGAAAGGAGACTTGATTACAGAAAAGGGGACTACAGCAGGATAAGGGACTACCTGGGAGAAGTGCAGTGGGAGGAAGAACTTAGAGGAAAAACAGTGCAAGGTATGATGAACCAAGTCATATTGAAATGCAAGGAGGCTGAAGATAGATTTATTCCAACAATAAAGGAAAAAAGCAGGAGGGAATATAATAACCCATGGTTTAATAGACAGTGTCAGGAAGCAAAGGTGAGAAGCAGGAGGGAGTGGAGGAAGTACAGAAGACAAAGGACAGAGGACAACAGGATTAGATGTAACAGAGCTAGGAATGATTACATTAACATAAGAAGAGTGTCGGAAAGGAATTATGAGAACGATATTGCAGTCAAAGCGAAAAAGCAACCAAAATTACTACATAGCCATATAAGAAGGAAGATGTCGGTAAATGACCAAGTGACAAGACTGAGGAAAACAGAAGGGGCATACACAGAAAGCGACAAGGAAATCTGCGAGGTACTGAATGCAAAATTCCATGGAGTGTTCACAACCGAGCCTGAGCAGCTCCCATTGTTAGAAGAGATTACCCAAGATGAAAGACTATCGGATATAGAGGTGACAGCAGAGGATGTAATGAAACAGTTGACAACACTGGATGCAAATAAAGCTGTTGGACCAGACAAAGTATCACCGTGGATACTCAAAGAGGCAGCGCAGGCTCTCAGCGTGCCTCTGGCAATGATCTTTAATGAGTCACTTATGTTGGGAGAATTGCCCAGTTGCTGGAAGGAGGCAAATGTCGTACCGATTTTCAAAAAGGGTGATAGGGAGGAGGCACTTAACTACAGACCCGTATCACTGACAAGCATCCCCTGCAAAATTCTTGAAAGAATAATTAGGCTAAGACTTGTTGAGCACCTGGAGAGCATTGGGTTTGTAAACAAGCACCAACATGGGTTCTGGACAGGGAAATCATGCCTAACAAACCTTTTAGAATTCTATGATAAAGTAACAAGGATAAGGCAGGACAGAGAAGGCTGGGCAGACTGCATATTTCTTGACTGCCAAAAGGCCTTTGATACGGTACCGCACATGAGACTGCTATACAAACTTGAGAGGCAGGCAGGAGTAAGCGGAAAGGCCCTAGTATGGGTGAAGAACTACCTAACAGGAAGGAGCCAGAGGGTAATGGTAAGGGGCGAAAAGTCGGACTGGCGAACAGTAACAAGTGGAGTACCTCAAGGATCGGTGCTGGGACCAATCCTCTTTCTAATTTACGTAAATGATATGTTTACAGGAGTGGAATCATACATGTCAATGTTTGCAGATGACGCAAAATTAATGAGAAGAGTTGTGACAGACGAGGATTGTAGGATCCTCCAAGAGGACTTAAACAGGCTGCAGAGATGGTCAGGGAAATGGCTACTGGAGTTTAACACCAGTAAATGTAAAGTTATGGAAATGGGATCAGGTGACAGGAGACCAAAGGGACAGTACACAATGAAGGGGAACAGCCTACCTGTAACGATTCGAGAAAGAGACCTGGGAGTGGATGTGACACCTAATCTAACTCCTGAGGCACATATAAATAGGATAACGACAGCAGCGTACTCTACACTGGCGAAAATTAGAACTTCATTCAGAAACCTAAATGAGGAAGCTTTTAGGGCGCTTTACACTGCCTACGTGAGACCCGTCTTAGAGTATGCCGCGCCATCATGGAGCCCCCACCTGAAGAAACACATAAAGAAACTGGAGAAGGTTCAGAGGTTTGCGACGAGGCTTGTCCCAGAGCTACGAGGGATGGGATATGAAGAGCGGCTGAAGGAACTGAACCTTACGACACTAGAGAAAAGAAGGGAGAGAGGAGATATGATAGGGACATATAAAATACTCAGGGGAATTGACAAAGTGGAAATAGATGAAATGTTCACACGTAATAATAACAGAACGAGGGGACATGGGTGGAAACTGGAAACTCAGATGAGTCACAGAGATGTTAGGAAGTTTTCTTTTAGCGTGAGAGTAGTAGAAAAATGGAATGCACTTGGGGAACAGGTTGTGGAAGCAAATACTATTCATACTTTTAAAACTAGGTATGATAGGGAAATGGGACAGGAGTCATTGCTGTAAACAACCGATAGCTAGAAAGGCGGGATCCAAGAGTCAATGCTCGATCCTGCAAGCACATATAGGTGAGTACATATAGGTGAGTACACACACACACACACACAAGCCTTTGATACAGTGCCACACAAGAGGCTAGTGCGAAAGTTGGAGATGCAGGCTGGAGTGAGAGGGAAGGTACTCCGGTGGATAGAGGAATACCTAAGCAACAGGAGACAACGAGTCTGTGTGAGGGGTGAGGTCTCAGATTGGCGAGACGTCACAAGTGGAGTCCCGCAGGGGTCAGTCCTTGGACCTATACTGTTTCTGGTATATGTAAATGATCTCCCAGAGGGTATAGATTCGTTCCTCTCAATGTTTGCCGACGATGCAAAAATTATGAGGAGGATTGAAACAGAGGATGATAGTAGGAGGCTACAAGATGACCTGGATAGACTGAGTGAATGGTCCAACAAATGGCTATTGAAGTTCAACCCGAGTAAATGCAAAGTAATGAAACTAGGAAGTGGAAACAGGAGGCCAGGCACAGGATACAGAATAGGAGATGAAGTACTTAATGAAACAGACAGAGAGAAAGATCTAGGAGTTGATATCACACCAAACCTGTCTCCTGAAGCCCACATAAAGAGAATAACGTCTGCGGCATATGCGAGGCTGGCTAACATCAGAACGGCGTTCAGGAACCTGTGTAAGGAATCATTCAGAATATTGTACACCACATATGTAAGACCAATCCTGGAGTATGCGGCCCCAGCATGGAGCCCGTACCTTGTCAAGCACAAGACGAAGCTGGAAAAAGTCCAAAGGTATGCTACTTGACTAGTCCCAGAAATAAGAGGCATGAGTTATGAGGAAAGGCTGCGGGAAATGCACCTCACGACACTGGAAGACAGAAGAGTAAGGGGGGACATGATCACAACCTACAAAATCCTCAGGGGAATCGACCGGGTAAACAAGGATGAACTATTCAACACTGGTGGGACGCGAACAAGGGGACACAGGTGGAAGCTGAGTACCCAAATGAGCCACAGAGACGTTAGAAAGAACTTTTTCAGTGTCAGAGTAGTTAGTAAATGGAATGCATTAGGAAGTGATGTGGTGGAGGCTGACTCCATACACAGTTTCAAATGTAGATATGATAGAGCCCAATAGGCTCAGGAATCTGTACACCAGTTGATTGACGGTTGAGAGGCGGGACCAAAGAGCCAGAGCTCAACCCCCGCAAGCACAATTAGGTGAGTACAATTAGGTGAGTACACACACACACACACACACACACACACACACACACACACACACACACACACACACACACACACACACACACACACACACACACACACACACACACACACACACACACACACACACACAAACACACACACACACACACACACACACACACACACACACACACACACACACACACACACACACACACACACACACACACACACACACACACACACACACACACACACACACACACACACACACACACACACACACACACACACACACACACACACACACACACACACACACACACACACACACACACACACACACACACACACACACACACACACACACACACACACAAGCCTTTGATACAGTGCCACACAAGAGGCTAGTGCGAAAGTTGGAGATGCAGGCTGGAGTGAGAGGGAAGGTACTCCGGTGGATAGAGGAATACCTAAGCAACAGGAGACAACGAGTCTGTGTGAGGGGTGAGGTCTCAGATTGGCGAGACGTCACAAGTGGAGTCCCGCAGGGGTCAGTCCTTGGACCTATACTGTTTCTGGTATATGTAAATGATCTCCCAGAGGGTATAGATTCGTTCCTCTCAATGTTTGCCGACGATGCAAAAATTATGAGGAGGATTGAAACAGAGGATGATAGTAGGAGGCTACAAGATGACCTGGATAGACTGAGTGAATGGTCCAACAAATGGCTGTTGAAGTTCAACCCGAGTAAATGCAAAGTAATGAAACTAGGAAGTGGAAACAGGAGGCCAGGCACAGGATACAGAATAGGAGATGAAGTACTTAATGAAACAGACAGAGAGAAAGATCTAGGAGTTGATATCACACCAAACCTGTCTCCTGAAGCCCACATAAAGAGAATAACGTCTGCGGCATATGCGAGGCTGGCTAACATCAGAACGGCGTTCAGGAACCTGTGTAAGGAATCATTCAGAATATTGTACACCACATATGTAAGACCAATCCTGGAGTATGCGGCCCCAGCATGGAGCCCGTACCTTGTCAAGCACAAGACGAAGCTGGAAAAAGTCCAAAGGTATGCTACTTGACTAGTCCCAGAACTAAGAGGCATGAGTTATGAGGAAAGGCGCGGGAAATGCACCTCACGACACTGGAAGACAGAAGAGTAAGGGGGGACATGATCACAACCTACAAAATCCTCAGGGGAATCGACCGGGTAAACAAGGATGAACTATTCAACACTGGTGGGACGCGAACAAGGGGACACAGGTGGAAGCTGAGTACCCAAATGAGCCACAGAGACGTTAGAAAGAACTTTTTCAGTGTCAGAGTAGTTAGTAAATGGAATGCATTAGGAAGTGATGTGGTGGAGGCTGACTCCATACACAGTTTCAAATGTAGATATGATAGAGCCCAATAGGCTCAGGAATCTGTACACCAGTTGATTGACGGTTGAGAGGCGGGACCAAAGAGCCAGAGCTCAACCCCCGCAAGCACAATTAGGTGAGTACAATTAGGTGAGTACACACACACACACACACACACACACACACACACACACACACACACACACACACACACACACACACACACACACACACACACACACACACACACACAAGCCTTTGATACAGTGCCACACAAGAGGCTAGTGCGAAAGTTGGAGATGCAGGCTGGAGTGAGAGGGAAGGTACTCCGGTGGATAGAGGAATACCTAAGCAACAGGAGACAACGAGTCTGTGTGAGGGGTGAGGTCTCAGATTGGCGAGACGTCACAAGTGGAGTCCCGTAGGGGTCAGTCCTTGGACCTATACTGTTTCTGGTATATGTAAATGATCTCCCAGAGGGTATAGATTCGTTCCTCTCAATGTTTGCCGACGATGCAAAAATTATGAGGAGGATTGAAACAGAGGATGATAGTAGGAGGCTACAAGATGACCTGGATAGACTGAGTGAATGGTCCAACAAATGGCTGTTGAAGTTCAACCCGAGTAAATGCAAAGTAATGAAACTAGGAAGTGGAAACAGGAGGCCAGGCACAGGATACAGAATAGGAGATGAAGTACTTAATGAAACAGACAGAGAGAAAGATCTAGGAGTTGATATCACACCAAACCTGTCTCCTGAAGCCCACATAAAGAGAATAACGTCTGCGGCATATGCGAGGCTGGCTAACATCAGAACGGCGTTCAGGAACCTGTGTAAGGAATCATTCAGAATATTGTACACCACATATGTAAGACCAATCCTGGAGTATGCGGCCCCAGCATGGAGCCCGTACCTTGTCAAGCACAAGACGAAGCTGGAAAAAGTCCAAAGGTATGCTACTTGACTAGTCCCAGAACTAAGAGGCATGAGTTATGAGGAAAGGCTGCGGGAAATGCACCTCACGACACTGGAAGACAGAAGAGTAAGGGGGGACATGATCACAACCTACAAAATCCTCAGGGGAATCGACCGGGTAAACAAGGATGAACTATTCAACACTGGTGGGACGCGAACAAGGGGACACAGGTGGAAGCTGAGTACCCAAATGAGCCACAGAGACGTTAGAAAGAACTTTTTCAGTGTCAGAGTAGTTAGTAAATGGAATGCATTAGGAAGTGATGTGGTGGAGGCTGACTCCATACACAGTTACAAATGTAGATATGATAGAGCCCAATAGGCTCAGGAATCTGTACACCAGTTGATTGACGGTTGAGAGGCGGGACCAAAGAGCCAGAGCTCAACCCCTGCAAGCACAATTAGGTGAGTACAATTAGGTGAGTACACACACACACACACACACACACACACACACACACACACACACACACACACACACACACACACACACACACACACACACACACACACACACACACACACACACACACACACACACACACACACACACACACACACACACACACACACACACACACACACACACACACACACACACACACACACACACACACACACACACACACACACACACACACACACACAAGCCTTTGATACAGTGCCACACAAGAGGCTAGTGCGAAAGTTGGAGATGCAGGCTGGAGTGAGAGGGAAGGTACTCCGGTGGATAGAGGAATACCTAAGCAACAGGAGACAACGAGTCTGTGTGAGGGGTGAGGTCTCAGATTGGCGAGACGTCACAAGTGGAGTCCCGCAGGGGTCAGTCCTTGGACCTATACTGTTTCTGGTATATGTAAATGATCTCCCAGAGGGTATAGATTCGTTCCTCTCAATGTTTGCCGACGATGCAAAAATTATGAGGAGGATTGAAACAGAGGATGATAGTAGGAGGCTACAAGATGACCTGGATAGACTGAGTGAATGGTCCAACAAATGGCTGTTGAAGTTCAACCCGAGTAAATGCAAAGTAATGAAACTAGGAAGTGGAAACAGGAGGCCAGGCACAGGATACAGAATAGGAGATGAAGTACTTAATGAAACAGACAGAGAGAAAGATCTAGGAGTTGATATCACACCAAACCTGTCTCCTGAAGCCCACATAAAGAGAATAACGTCTGCGGCATATGCGAGGCTGGCTAACATCAGAACGGCGTTCAGGAACCTGTGTAAGGAATCATTCAGAATATTGTACACCACATATGTAAGACCAATCCTGGAGTATGCGGCCCCAGCATGGAGCCCGTACCTTGTCAAGCACAAGACGAAGCTGGAAAAAGTCCAAAGGTATGCTACTTGACTAGTCCCAGAACTAAGAGGCATGAGTTATGAGGAAAGGCGCGGGAAATGCACCTCACGACACTGGAAGACAGAAGAGTAAGGGGGGACATGATCACAACCTACAAAATCCTCAGGGGAATCGACCGGGTAAACAAGGATGAACTATTCAACACTGGTGGGACGCGAACAAGGGGACACAGGTGGAAGCTGAGTACCCAAATGAGCCACAGAGACGTTAGAAAGAACTTTTTCAGTGTCAGAGTAGTTAGTAAATGGAATGCATTAGGAAGTGATGTGGTGGAGGCTGACTCCATACACAGTTTCAAATGTAGATATGATAGAGCCCAATAGGCTCAGGAATCTGTACACCAGTTGATTGACGGTTGAGAGGCGGGACCAAAGAGCCAGAGCTCAACCCCCGCAAGCACAATTAGGTGAGTACAATTAGGTGAGTACACACACACACACACACACACACACACACACACACACACACACACACACACACACACACACACACACACACACACACACACACACACACACACACACACACACACACAAGCCTTTGATACAGTGCCACACAAGAGGCTAGTGCGAAAGTTGGAGATGCAGGCTGGAGTGAGAGGGAAGGTACTCCGGTGGATAGAGGAATACCTAAGCAACAGGAGACAACGAGTCTGTGTGAGGGGTGAGGTCTCAGATTGGCGAGACGTCACAAGTGGAGTCCCGTAGGGGTCAGTCCTTGGACCTATACTGTTTCTGGTATATGTAAATGATCTCCCAGAGGGTATAGATTCGTTCCTCTCAATGTTTGCCGACGATGCAAAAATTATGAGGAGGATTGAAACAGAGGATGATAGTAGGAGGCTACAAGATGACCTGGATAGACTGAGTGAATGGTCCAACAAATGGCTGTTGAAGTTCAACCCGAGTAAATGCAAAGTAATGAAACTAGGAAGTGGAAACAGGAGGCCAGGCACAGGATACAGAATAGGAGATGAAGTACTTAATGAAACAGACAGAGAGAAAGATCTAGGAGTTGATATCACACCAAACCTGTCTCCTGAAGCCCACATAAAGAGAATAACGTCTGCGGCATATGCGAGGCTGGCTAACATCAGAACGGCGTTCAGGAACCTGTGTAAGGAATCATTCAGAATATTGTAGCACCACATATGTAAGACCAATCCTGGAGTATGCGGCCCCAGCATGGAGCCCGTACCTTGTCAAGCACAAGACGAAGCTGGAAAAAGTCCAAAGGTATGCTACTTGACTAGTCCCAGAACTAAGAGGCATGAGTTATGAGGAAAGGCTGCGGGAAATGCACCTCACGACACTGGAAGACAGAAGAGTAAGGGGGGACATGATCACAACCTACAAAATCCTCAGGGGAATCGACCGGGTAAACAAGGATGAACTATTCAACACTGGTGGGACGCGAACAAGGGGACACAGGTGGAAGCTGAGTACCCAAATGAGCCACAGAGACGTTAGAAAGAACTTTTTCAGTGTCAGAGTAGTTAGTAAATGGAATGCATTAGGAAGTGATGTGGTGGAGGCTGACTCCATACACAGTTTCAAATGTAGATATGATAGAGCCCAATAGGCTCAGGAATCTGTACACCAGTTGATTGACGGTTGAGAGGCGGGACCAAAGAGCCAGAGCTCAACCCCTGCAAGCACAATTAGGTGAGTACAATTAGGTGAGTACACACACACACACACACACACACACACACACACACACACACACACACACACACACACACACACACACACACACACACACACACACACACACACACACACACACACACACACACACACACACACACACACACACACACACACACACACACACACAAGCCTTTGATACAGTGCCACACAAGAGGCTAGTGCGAAAGTTGGAGATGCAGGCTGGAGTGAGAGGGAAGGTACTCCGGTGGATAGAGGAATACCTAAGCAACAGGAGACAACGAGTCTGTGTGAGGGGTGAGGTCTCAGATTGGCGAGACGTCACAAGTGGAGTCCCGCAGGGGTCAGTCCTTGGACCTATACTGTTTCTGGTATATGTAAATGATCTCCCAGAGGGTATAGATTCGTTCCTCTCAATGTTTGCCGACGATGCAAAAATTATGAGGAGGATTGAAACAGAGGATGATAGTAGGAGGCTACAAGATGACCTGGATAGACTGAGTGAATGGTCCAACAAATGGCTGTTGAAGTTCAACCCGAGTAAATGCAAAGTAATGAAACTAGGAAGTGGAAACAGGAGGCCAGGCACAGGATACAGAATAGGAGATGAAGTACTTAATGAAACAGACAGAGAGAAAGATCTAGGAGTTGATATCACACCAAACCTGTCTCCTGAAGCCCACATAAAGAGAATAACGTCTGCGGCATATGCGAGGCTGGCTAACATCAGAACGGCGTTCAGGAACCTGTGTAAGGAATCATTCAGAATATTGTACACCACATATGTAAGACCAATCCTGGAGTATGCGGCCCCAGCATGGAGCCCGTACCTTGTCAAGCACAAGACGAAGCTGGAAAAAGTCCAAAGGTATGCTACTTGACTAGTCCCAGAACTAAGAGGCATGAGTTATGAGGAAAGGCGCGGGAAATGCACCTCACGACACTGGAAGACAGAAGAGTAAGGGGGGACATGATCACAACCTACAAAATCCTCAGGGGAATCGACCGGGTAAACAAGGATGAACTATTCAACACTGGTGGGACGCGAACAAGGGGACACAGGTGGAAGCTGAGTACCCAAATGAGCCACAGAGACGTTAGAAAGAACTTTTTCAGTGTCAGAGTAGTTAGTAAATGGAATGCATTAGGAAGTGATGTGGTGGAGGCTGACTCCATACACAGTTTCAAATGTAGATATGATAGAGCCCAATAGGCTCAGGAATCTGTACACCAGTTGATTGACGGTTGAGAGGCGGGACCAAAGAGCCAGAGCTCAACCCCCGCAAGCACAATTAGGTGAGTACAATTAGGTGAGTACACACACACACACACACACACACACACACACACACACACACACACACACACACACACACACACACACACACACACACACACACACACACACACACACACACACACACACACACAAGCCTTTGATACAGTGCCACACAAGAGGCTAGTGCGAAAGTTGGAGATGCAGGCTGGAGTGAGAGGGAAGGTACTCCGGTGGATAGAGGAATACCTAAGCAACAGGAGACAACGAGTCTGTGTGAGGGGTGAGGTCTCAGATTGGCGAGACGTCACAAGTGGAGTCCCGTAGGGGTCAGTCCTTGGACCTATACTGTTTCTGGTATATGTAAATGATCTCCCAGAGGGTATAGATTCGTTCCTCTCAATGTTTGCCGACGATGCAAAAATTATGAGGAGGATTGAAACAGAGGATGATAGTAGGAGGCTACAAGATGACCTGGATAGACTGAGTGAATGGTCCAACAAATGGCTGTTGAAGTTCAACCCGAGTAAATGCAAAGTAATGAAACTAGGAAGTGGAAACAGGAGGCCAGGCACAGGATACAGAATAGGAGATGAAGTACTTAATGAAACAGACAGAGAGAAAGATCTAGGAGTTGATATCACACCAAACCTGTCTCCTGAAGCCCACATAAAGAGAATAACGTCTGCGGCATATGCGAGGCTGGCTAACATCAGAACGGCGTTCAGGAACCTGTGTAAGGAATCATTCAGAATATTGTACACCACATATGTAAGACCAATCCTGGAGTATGCGGCCCCAGCATGGAGCCCGTACCTTGTCAAGCACAAGACGAAGCTGGAAAAAGTCCAAAGGTATGCTACTTGACTAGTCCCAGAACTAAGAGGCATGAGTTATGAGGAAAGGCTGCGGGAAATGCACCTCACGACACTGGAAGACAGAAGAGTAAGGGGGGACATGATCACAACCTACAAAATCCTCAGGGGAATCGACCGGGTAAACAAGGATGAACTATTCAACACTGGTGGGACGCGAACAAGGGGACACAGGTGGAAGCTGAGTACCCAAATGAGCCACAGAGACGTTAGAAAGAACTTTTTCAGTGTCAGAGTAGTTAGTAAATGGAATGCATTAGGAAGTGATGTGGTGGAGGCTGACTCCATACACAGTTTCAAATGTAGATATGATAGAGCCCAATAGGCTCAGGAATCTGTACACCAGTTGATTGACGGTTGAGAGGCGGGACCAAAGAGCCAGAGCTCAACCCCTGCAAGCACAATTAGGTGAGTACAATTAGGTGAGTACACACACACACACACACACACACACACACACACACACACACACACACACACACACACACACACACACACACACACACACACACACACACACACACACACACACACACACACACACACACACACACACACACACACACACACACACACACACACACACACACACACACACACACACACACACACACACACACACACACACACACACACACACACACACACACACACACACACACACACACACACACACACACACACAAGCCTTTGATACAGTGCCACACAAGAGGCTAGTGCGAAAGTTGGAGATGCAGGCTGGAGTGAGAGGGAAGGTACTCCGGTGGATAGAGGAATACCTAAGCAACAGGAGACAACGAGTCTGTGTGAGGGGTGAGGTCTCAGATTGGCGAGACGTCACAAGTGGAGTCCCGCAGGGGTCAGTCCTTGGACCTATACTGTTTCTGGTATATGTAAATGATCTCCCAGAGGGTATAGATTCGTTCCTCTCAATGTTTGCCGACGATGCAAAAATTATGAGGAGGATTGAAACAGAGGATGATAGTAGGAGGCTACAAGATGACCTGGATAGACTGAGTGAATGGTCCAACAAATGGCTGTTGAAGTTCAACCCGAGTAAATGCAAAGTAATGAAACTAGGAAGTGGAAACAGGAGGCCAGGCACAGGATACAGAATAGGAGATGAAGTACTTAATGAAACAGACAGAGAGAAAGATCTAGGAGTTGATATCACACCAAACCTGTCTCCTGAAGCCCACATAAAGAGAATAACGTCTGCGGCATATGCGAGGCTGGCTAACATCAGAACGGCGTTCAGGAACCTGTGTAAGGAATCATTCAGAATATTGTACACCACATATGTAAGACCAATCCTGGAGTATGCGGCCCCAGCATGGAGCCCGTACCTTGTCAAGCACAAGACGAAGCTGGAAAAAGTCCAAAGGTATGCTACTTGACTAGTCCCAGAACTAAGAGGCATGAGTTATGAGGAAAGGCGCGGGAAATGCACCTCACGACACTGGAAGACAGAAGAGTAAGGGGGGACATGATCACAACCTACAAAATCCTCAGGGGAATCGACCGGGTAAACAAGGATGAACTATTCAACACTGGTGGGACGCGAACAAGGGGACACAGGTGGAAGCTGAGTACCCAAATGAGCCACAGAGACGTTAGAAAGAACTTTTTCAGTGTCAGAGTAGTTAGTAAATGGAATGCATTAGGAAGTGATGTGGTGGAGGCTGACTCCATACACAGTTTCAAATGTAGATATGATAGAGCCCAATAGGCTCAGGAATCTGTACACCAGTTGATTGACGGTTGAGAGGCGGGACCAAAGAGCCAGAGCTCAACCCCCGCAAGCACAATTAGGTGAGTACAATTAGGTGAGTACACACACACACACACACACACACACACACACACACACACACACACACACACACACACACACACACACACACACACACACACACACACACACACACACACACACACACACACACACACACACAAGCCTTTGATACAGTGCCACACAAGAGGCTAGTGCGAAAGTTGGAGATGCAGGCTGGAGTGAGAGGGAAGGTACTCCGGTGGATAGAGGAATACCTAAGCAACAGGAGACAACGAGTCTGTGTGAGGGGTGAGGTCTCAGATTGGCGAGACGTCACAAGTGGAGTCCCGCAGGGGTCAGTCCTTGGACCTATACTGTTTCTGGTATATGTAAATGATCTCCCAGAGGGTATAGATTCGTTCCTCTCAATGTTTGCCGACGATGCAAAAATTATGAGGAGGATTGAAACAGAGGATGATAGTAGGAGGCTACAAGATGACCTGGATAGACTGAGTGAATGGTCCAACAAATGGCTGTTGAAGTTCAACCCGAGTAAATGCAAAGTAATGAAACTAGGAAGTGGAAACAGGAGGCCAGGCACAGGATACAGAATAGGAGATGAAGTACTTAATGAAACAGACAGAGAGAAAGATCTAGGAGTTGATATCACACCAAACCTGTCTCCTGAAGCCCACATAAAGAGAATAACGTCTGCGGCATATGCGAGGCTGGCTAACATCAGAACGGCGTTCAGGAACCTGTGTAAGGAATCATTCAGAATATTGTACACCACATATGTAAGACCAATCCTGGAGTATGCGGCCCCAGCATGGAGCCCGTACCTTGTCAAGCACAAGACGAAGCTGGAAAAAGTCCAAAGGTATGCTACTTGACTAGTCCCAGAACTAAGAGGCATGAGTTATGAGGAAAGGCGCGGGAAATGCACCTCACGACACTGGAAGACAGAAGAGTAAGGGGGGACATGATCACAACCTACAAAATCCTCAGGGGAATCGACCGGGTAAACAAGGATGAACTATTCAACACTGGTGGGACGCGAACAAGGGGACACAGGTGGAAGCTGAGTACCCAAATGAGCCACAGAGACGTTAGAAAGAACTTTTTCAGTGTCAGAGTAGTTAGTAAATGGAATGCATTAGGAAGTGATGTGGTGGAGGCTGACTCCATACACAGTTTCAAATGTAGATATGATAGAGCCCAATAGGCTCAGGAATCTGTACACCAGTTGATTGACGGTTGAGAGGCGGGACCAAAGAGCCAGAGCTCAACCCCCGCAAGCACAATTAGGTGAGTACAATTAGGTGAGTACACACACACACACACACACACACACACACACACACACACACACACACACACACACACACACACACACACACACACACACACACACACACACACACACACACACACACACACACACACACACACACACACACACACAAGCCTTTGATACAGTGCCACACAAGAGGCTAGTGCGAAAGTTGGAGATGCAGGCTGGAGTGAGAGGGAAGGTACTCCGGTGGATAGAGGAATACCTAAGCAACAGGAGACAACGAGTCTGTGTGAGGGGTGAGGTCTCAGATTGGCGAGACGTCACAAGTGGAGTCCCGCAGGGGTCAGTCCTTGGACCTATACTGTTTCTGGTATATGTAAATGATCTCCCAGAGGGTATAGATTCGTTCCTCTCAATGTTTGCCGACGATGCAAAAATTATGAGGAGGATTGAAACAGAGGATGATAGTAGGAGGCTACAAGATGACCTGGATAGACTGAGTGAATGGTCCAACAAATGGCTGTTGAAGTTCAACCCGAGTAAATGCAAAGTAATGAAACTAGGAAGTGGAAACAGGAGGCCAGGCACAGGATACAGAATAGGAGATGAAGTACTTAATGAAACAGACAGAGAGAAAGATCTAGGAGTTGATATCACACCAAACCTGTCTCCTGAAGCCCACATAAAGAGAATAACGTCTGCGGCATATGCGAGGCTGGCTAACATCAGAACGGCGTTCAGGAACCTGTGTAAGGAATCATTCAGAATATTGTACACCACATATGTAAGACCAATCCTGGAGTATGCGGCCCCAGCATGGAGCCCGTACCTTGTCAAGCACAAGACGAAGCTGGAAAAAGTCCAAAGGTATGCTACTTGACTAGTCCCAGAACTAAGAGGCATGAGTTATGAGGAAAGGCGCGGGAAATGCACCTCACGACACTGGAAGACAGAAGAGTAAGGGGGGACATGATCACAACCTACAAAATCCTCAGGGGAATCGACCGGGTAAACAAGGATGAACTATTCAACACTGGTGGGACGCGAACAAGGGGACACAGGTGGAAGCTGAGTACCCAAATGAGCCACAGAGACGTTAGAAAGAACTTTTTCAGTGTCAGAGTAGTTAGTAAATGGAATGCATTAGGAAGTGATGTGGTGGAGGCTGACTCCATACACAGTTTCAAATGTAGATATGATAGAGCCCAATAGGCTCAGGAATCTGTACACCAGTTGATTGACGGTTGAGAGGCGGGACCAAAGAGCCAGAGCTCAACCCCCGCAAGCACAATTAGGTGAGTACAATTAGGTGAGTACACACACACACACACACACACACACACACACACACACACACACACACACACACACACACACACACACACACACACACACACACACACACACACACACACACACA